>NC_083100.1:91736048-92036048 GCF_949774975.1 Lagenorhynchus albirostris
ACAGATACATATGATTATTTCTGCATTCCAAATCTGTGCCATCTTTCTCCTTCACAGACAATTCTGGGATTGAGGAAGCAGGGAAAAGTGCACAGTAAGTCCTGCTTTCTAATAAAAAGAAATTAAGAAAGAAGAAATGACGCAGCTCAGGGCTAATGGTGATACCATCTCCCTCCAATGGACCTACAATTCCCTGTCTGGGAATAGAGAGCATAATAAGTCAATCTTAGTGCCTGTGATCTGCAAGGCTTTCACAAAGATTCCTTTTTTAAAATAAAGCAAGATTATTTTTTTAATTGAAGTATAGTTGATTTACAATGTTGTACAGCAAAGTGACTGAGTTATATGTATATATATATATATATATATATACACACATTCTTTTTTAAATATTCTTTTCCATTATGGTTTATCTCAGGAGATAGGATACAGTTTCCTGTGCTATACAGTAGGACCTTGTTGTTTATCCATTCTGAATGTAATAGTTTGCATCTACCAACTGTAAACTCCCTGTACATCCCTCTCCCCCTCCCCCTTGGCAACCACAAGTCTGATCTCTATGTCTGTGAGTCTGTTTCTGTTTTGTAGATAGGTTCATTTGTGCCATATTTTAGATTCCACAGATAAGTGATACCATATGGTATTTCTCTTTCTCTGTCTGAGTTACTTCGCTTAGTATGAAAATCTCTAGTTGCATCCATGTTGCTGCAAATGGCATTATTTCATTCTTTTTTATGGCTGAGCTGTATTCTAGTGTATATATGTACCACATCTTCTTTATCCATTCATCTGTTGATGGACATTTAGGTTGTTTCCATGTCTTGGCTACTGTAAATAGTGCAGCAATGAACATTGGGGTGCACGTATCTTTTCGAAGTATGGATTTCTCCATATATATGCCCAAAAGTGGGATTGCTGGATCATACGGTAGTTCTATATTTAGTTTTCTGAGGAACCTCCATACTGTTTTCCATAGTGACTGCACCAACTTACATTCCCACTAACAGTGTAGGAGGTTTCCCTTTTCTCCGCACCCTCTCTAGCATTTGTTACTTGTAGACTTTTTAATGATGGTCATTCTGACCAGTGTGAAGTGGTACCTCTCTTTATAGTTTTGATTTGCGTTTCTCTAATCATTAGTGATGTTGAGCATATTTTTATGTGCCTACTGGCCATCTGTATGGCTTCTTTGGACATCACAAAGAAAGATCTTGATTCTCACTTCTGTGTAGTGTGACTTAGAGGTGGGAGGAGGACAAAGAGTGGACCACAGACTAGGAAGAGCAGGATATTATCGAAAGAAGAAAGAGGAATAGTGAAAAGTTGTATATGAGATATTGGACTGGAATCAAGAGGTGTGGGTTGAAATACAGATGCAGATGTTCTGGCGTTGCTAGCTCTTGCTCCTGTCCTCAGCCCACTTCTTGCTACAGTCTCTCTCTGGATGGTTAACTGTCACCTCCACCGATCACTACCAAACACGTATTTCCAATTCCCATCTCTTTACTAATTTCTGTGCCACCTACTGATCCACTCTAATTGGGTGCCCAAATACCCCCAAATTCAACATGTCTAAAACTGAGGCCACCAGTTTCCTCCTAAAACATTCTGATTCTCTTCTATTCCTCACCTTAATTAACTGCAACATATCTGACTCCTGTACGCTGGTGTATATGGGTGTATAATCTCTTCCCTTTGAGTTTGGGCAAGACCTGTGAATATGATAGGAAGTCAGCCCCATGATTAGGTTATGGTATGTGGCAAAAGGGAAGGGAATGCACAGATACTATTAACATGCCAAATCATTGATTGTGAGTTAATCAAAAGGGAGATGGCCCTGGCTGGGCCTGAATTAATCAGGTAAAAATCCTTAAAAGAGAGACTGGGCCCTTTTTGTGGAGAAGGAAACTCTCCTGCTGGCTTTGAAGAAGCAAACAGCCATGCCATAAAATGCCTATGGTGTGGCCACAGGGTAGGGGACTGCAAGCAGCCTCTAGGGCCTGAGGGCAGCCCTTGGCTGTTAGCTAGTAAGAAAACAGGGGTCTCAGCCTTATAGGTGTATGAAGAGGAATTCTGCCAACAATTCCAAGGGAGATTGGAAGAGGAGCTTTCCCCAGTCACACCTCTGCTGAGACCTGACTCTTGGTTCACATCTTGGTTATAGCCTGGTGAGACTCTTAAGCAGAGAATTTAGAGAGGCCATGGCTGTACTCTTGACTCATAGAAACAGTGAGATAATAAATGTTTTGAATGGCTAGGTCGACAGTAATTTGTTATGCAGCAATATAAAACTAGCAAATTATCCAAAGTAAAAAAAATCTCACAGTTATCTTAGACCAGCCTTCATCGTTTTACACATATATTAATGGGTGTAATAAGCTCTTATGCGGAAGCATCACTCTATAATTCTTTTGCTCGTCCCTGCTCAAGATCATACTCTTTCTGGCCCATAATACTGAAATATTCTCTCCACTAGGCTCCCTTTCTCCTAATCATTCTCTTTTGGTATTGGTTTAGTCACTCTGAGGAAAAAGTTACTTTTCTAGAATAAATGATAATTTACACTATCCCTTTTAAACCCTTTGCTGATTCTCCATTGCCTTGAAAATAAAGTGACCACCACTTTGCAAAAACTGTAAGATTCTTTATAAGAGGCTCTAAACAAGGGTTTTCAACTTTGGCTGTAAAATATGTTCCCATTGCCCAGGATATACTATGGACTAATTCAACCAAATCTCAGAGGACGGGACCTAGGTGATGGTAGTTTTCAAAGATCCCCAGAGAATTCTAATGTGTAATCAAGTCCAAGAACCACCTCCCTAACTTGTTTTCCTCCTTCCCTTCCCCCTCCTATATCTTGAAATCTTTGCACATAGACTACTTCATCTTCTGCAATAGTATTTATGCCTTTCCTCATGAAAAACTCTGCCCTTTCTCTATCCAGTTTAGCCTTCATTACTACAATGACTCTCTGGCCAGTAAAGTAGACCATCTGGCCCCGTTGCTCCTTCTGCCATGCCGGTCTGGCAAAACTTCAGAGCTAGATTGGTCCAACTGTTTCCCTACTCTGTTCTGAATGCTGGACATCAAGTGGAGACTAAGGCACTGCTAATGCCACACACTGCCTGGTGATTCTTCTGAGCTTTCTTCTCACTCCCATTCCACTTCACAGCTTTTTCAAACCTTCTCTACCTATCTTCAAACTTCTTAGATCTCACCTCTTCTTTCCCAGAAAAAAAATAGAAAGAAATGAATAAGAAGAACTCCTTCAATTTCCTATGAATATATCTGTATGAATTTCCATATTCTTCTTCTATCTTCATATCATGATGGAAAAGGCACTCATTCTCTTATATAAGGCCCATTTTCACCACTTGCTATCTCTCCAAGCTCTCTCACTCTCTCTCATTTTATAGTTATATTTCTCTTACATTAATAGTAGAATGACTTTACAGTATCTAAATAATACTCATTGACAAGAGAGAGTACATCAAACATCTAAGTCACCAGGAAGGATCTATCTAAGGTTGAAAAAAAAAAAGGTCTATTTGAGATTGTTAAAAATTCTATTGTTTACCATAGTTACAATTCTACAGTCCTTTCTAAGGAGGTTTGACAGTTAATTCAGTAGTAGGCATATAATAAATGCTAACTATAGGATTAAATATAGGCCACAGGCATTACTCAGTTTTACAGAGAAACTGAGTCACAAAATGATTCCATTTGCTACTGAATGAAAACAGCAGGACTAGTAATTAAGCAGAATTAACTCTCACGGTATAAATGCTTCAAATATGAAATTTCAGGAGACTTCATATAAATAACTTGTAAATATCTGAGGACCTATTTAGATCCTATTTTAAAGCAGATTTTGAATCAGATGGCCTTTTAATTTAATGAGATTTTAAATCATTTTCATATATACTTGCATACTGATGGATTTTAATTAGAGAGCCTCTTAGCAATACTGTTTTCTTTTTATTCCCTATGATAAGACATAAACCCAGAGGATCTCTATGAAAGTCAAGGTCATAAATTCAGTGAGTATAAAATAATTCTGAAATTCAACAGGTCTAAGCAACAGTGACATTTATTTTTCAGAAAAGTTATTTTCATGCTAGCGTATACCCCAAAGGAAAGCCCATAGTGAGAACCATTAATAACTGCATATTGTTATACCTATCTCATAATGGAAAGGATCAGTTCTACCCACATACTTAATACTTACAACTGTTGGAAGCAGAGTATGACCAAATGTGACTACCTACAAGGTTAACCTCCCATAAGAGAATTCCAATTCCTGACTATGGAAACTTCACTAATGTTTTAAAAACTCATTTACATAAAATATACCACAGACTAGCTGAACTGGCAACATTCAGAAATCTAAATCTAGCTTCAATGAAAGAAGCAATTTTCCTACTGAAAATATTTGATGCTCTAATTTATATGCAGAATACACTGCTTGGACCATCATATTACTTAGCCTGGGGATGCTTTCATGTTCTATTTTAGTTATCTGTATGCATATGAAATTCAGTAGGAAGTAGCCATTACAGAATTATCAATAAAGAATGCATCCAACATGGTGATTCTGTAAGCCATATACATTGTACATAGTAGGTGTTCAAAAAGGATCTGTTGATATTATAGATGAAGATGAACTAAACAGAATCCACTAATAGAGTCTCTATGTTATAACTGGAGGAATTTATTGAATGACTTACACCCAATAGGGCTGAAGCCCAGGAACCTGGCTTCAGTCTATATAACTAACCCCCAAATATTGCTCCAATAGACGTAGGTGAAAACACTGCTCTCTTAATACAGTGGTCTCATTGCTAAAACCACTTCCCAGGATAGTACCTGCTGTGCATTTTTTTCTCTGGCATTCAAGTACTAACATCTCCCCTGCTCCCCTGCTCCTCCCCCTGCCCCAGTAAGATCTTGTTTTGGAAGACGTGAAAGGAGATATTGATGACATTAAGCCTGAGGAAATAACCTAGGTTAATTTACTTATATTTTCCTACTGTGTAAAGTAATGGCAAACATCCTCCTAGACAGTGAATGTTCTATTTACTGACACTTTGCTGAAATAATGAAAACATACTACCAAAAATAAAATCAGGAAAAGATAAAGAAAATGCTGATCACCTCCTTCCCTAGTTCAAAGTGAAGATCTGGGAGAACTTTGTGAGTTAAAATGATATCATGTCTTCATTTGTCAATATTTAAAGATTATTTTAATTTATACATTTTAGTTCTACTATTTATCTAGTAACATGTACTATACTTAAAAGTATCTGATGACTTAAGTCAGAGTGGTTTAAAGTAGATGTCCTTTAGGAGAGGTGGGGAAAGTATGGGGGCCAATGTTTTGATATTGTCACAAGAAAGAATTTGAGAAATTAGACCAATACTTTGCCATTGTTCTCAAGGGAAACACTAACTGTTAAATATTTATTTAAAATCTCAATCCATTAGTGTGTGGCTATGTAGTGCAAACTCAATAAGGTTGCCAGCTTGCTTTGGTGAATTTATATTTTGGCCTGGGAATACCGCTTATGAACAGCAGTTATATTCTTTCAAAGATACAGTCTTTCAAAGATGGGTCCAACCTTATTTAGGCTTCTGTGGGGCCTGAGAGGGGAGAGCTAGAAAGCACCTTAGTTATCATTATCTCTTCCTTTAAAATTTTGAATTAAAAGAATATTTTTGAAAACACTCCCTACTTGTAGAAAAATACCTTTACTACATATATGAGAACGCATCAGCAAAGACTCTCTAATATTAACCATTATAAAATGATGGTTATGGTATTGCAGATAACAAAATACCTTATTTGGGACCCACAACCTAATCAGATACCTGAATACAGCTGAATGAGAAGTTACACAAAGTTCAAATAGTCACATTAAGGAGAAAGTTTTCCTGGATTCCTTAAAGCTCAAATATTTCACAGCATAATTATGTATTAAAGTTTATTACATCTACCAGAAAAAATCATCTAAGTGTCAACTGGTTTTCTTAATTAACAATATAATTTACTGGTGAACTTTTAGATGATGAGCTATTCAACGTCATCAAGGCCAAAAGCTTCATTTTATAGACTGGTCAGAATTAGAAAGGGATCTTGAATCCAGACTTGACGGAGATAAAGAGCTCACTATCAAGTAGAAAAAAATCATTATTATGACCTCAGAATGTTCTCTTTGGTGCTGGAGTGACAAAGTTGATAATCAACCCTGGCCTTAAAGAAATTCATATTTTGCTAGAGAGCAGTCTTATAAATAAGAAAAAAACCATGGTATATAATAAATGACATATTAAATGATACAAATACTATATACAAATTACACAACAATCTGAGGTAACAAATGGATTCTGGCTTCAATTTTCTAAGTATTTCATGTGAAAATATTGGCAAATTTTTGCAGTAGACACAGGCTTTTGACTAATTGCTTAACCTGGTTCACTTGCTCTAACTAAATGTATCAGTGTCAATTTAATCAATCAACCAAATCATATAAAGAACTGATCTTTTAAATTGAATTGGCCAGGCAATTTAATCAAGAAGGTATCTGCAGCTGTTCATCCAGAGTTTCAGCATTTACAGCCTCGTGTCTGGTTCCTCCAGGCAGACAAAAGAGATATTTTGCTCTTAGAAGATATTAAGGATGTTAGGGACAAATGAGATGCTAGACACAGAATCATTTGAATCGTTCAATTAGGACTGTATGTATCAATTTTTAGCATTACTGCAAATAAATGCTGTTAAAATTTAAGTGACTGAACGCTTTAAGCACATAATAAACTTGGCATTTGAAACACTACAAAGATACAGATTGTTGACAACATAATATTACTGGGTAATTTGTATAACTGTGGCTGCAAGAGCCTGTATTAAGTTCTCTCATGATATCTCCTTGCCCTGAGAAAATCTTGACTTAAATTACAACAGACATTCTATAGTTTACATTTCCTTCCAAAGTTCTGAAAGCTGATCTCAGAGCATGTCTGAGTCAGCGCTATTCTCCTCACACTGTCAGTGCTATTCTCCAAATATTTTAGGTTTACTCCTGAACACGTAGTATGACTACACTTCCCTGCCCCTGGAAATTAGGTGTGATCTTCTTACTTGCTTTAGCCAATGAAATGTGAGCAGAAGTGAAGTGTGTCACTTCTAGGTGGCAGCTTTAAGAGCCTGAGTGTAACTTGCCCCCTCTTTCTTTCTCTGTACCACAGGGTACAAAACTGTGTCAGATAGTGGCTGCCCCATCCTGGAGTGAAGAAGAAACCCAGCCAACGCAGGATGGACATGGACACTGAATGATCTTGCTGGCTTTCAACAGCTGAGATTTTGAAGTTGTTTGTTTCATTTGTTCCCATACTACAACCTATCTTATCCTAATGCATCAGCCTTGGCGTAGGAAAGTGTATCTTCAGAAGACAAAGTAAAAAGCCGCATGGAACAAATATTTAGAATACTTTGAGAATCTATATACAATGTCCTGAGAAAACAAGATTAAGCTATATAAGCAGTTAGCACAGTCTGAATGGCAGCACTAACCATTGAGAATGTGACTTTGCAAAAGTTGAACCTATATATATTTCAGGAAAATGTATACTTTATTATTTTAAAAAAGCTAGTGATATGAATTATAAATCAAAGTCTGAACTTATGTGATCTGAAATAAAATATTAAACCTCAATTGTTCTGTTTACTCATGTGAAAATAAAAATGTATAATACGTGTCCTTTTTAACTCCCTTTAATACTGTAAGGTCAAAAATTATAGTAAGTAGGAGTCTGTGGAAAAATTAACATACAATATAAGTGGCATACTAGTATTTCACCACTACTAAAAGCTATATAGCAAGGTAAAAATGCTTTTTCTTAGTCTGTTTTTCATGCTAGTGATAGAAAATATAATTCTGTAAAGATGCTTAAGCAGAAAAATTATAGGGTAATAATTTTCAAATTTGGGTGCCATTTCTCATTCCAGATTATTTCCATGATAATTAAAGGCTAGGATGACATTGACAAAATGAGTGATTCTGTATTGGATCGGTAAATCAGTTGTGTTTTGAGTCCATCTCTGTCTTTCCAAGTCTTTCCAGCCAAGGCCAGATGCTCATTATCTTTCACCTGGACTATTAGAATGGCCCCTTAACTGGACTCCAGGTGTCCAGTCCCTTCTAATCCATCACATGTCTGATCAGCTGCCATATTAATGGTCCATAAGTACAGCTCTAAATAGATCATGGCCTAACTTAAAATAAATAATCTCTAAAGCATGGCAGAATTATGATAAAACGAAAGACATGCAGAAGGCAATCTAGGCAGGAGAGATCCTACAAATTAAATTAAGAAGACGAGCGTGAACCCCAAATGTTCACAAGTCAACAGAGGAATCTTCTGTGCAGGAATTGAGGTTGGGGAGAAGTAAAAAATTGGCTGTTGGGTGGATCCACATTGGGAGGTCATGCTGGAGGGCTTAAAGAGTTAAGAATTCTGATCATTAATTCAGGTGTGCTATTGGATTGAAGAAAAGACAGCATGAAAACAGGGCACCTTCTCAAGAGATGACTGGAAAATTCACATGTAAAGTAACAAAAGCCTTAGGCTAAAAGACCACTAAGTGTAATTTTATATATATATATAGAATATTTATAAATATATAAATATTCTATATAAATATATTAAATGTAATATATATTGTTAACCTAATGAAACATGGTAGAATATTACTTATAATTAACTAGCTCTGACATGTACGCATGGCTAATATACTGTCTAAATAAAATAGACTATTCAAAATGACCAATGAAGCAGCTCTTTAAATAGCAGCTTCATTTCCTGTTAAGACAGGTTTAATATAACTAATTCTAACAACCAGCAATGGCCAGTTTATGAGTAGATAGATACTTCTAAGTATCCCATGGGATTCAGAAATATATGCACTTAGAAGAAAAGTGTTTGTCCTTTTGCTCCATCTCAAAGGTCCCTAGAGGAAGCTCTGACCTGAATCCAGACATTATATTGGAATAAAATGGATTTATTATCTACCTGCTTATTTACTTTCTTCTTTATATATTTCTTTTGAGACCCAAAGTTCAAAATTGGGGGATTTCATATGAAAATAAAGATTTCTGGCTTCTCTTGAAAAGTGGAGCATCTGTGAACACTGGGTCCTCATTCTAGCCTGTCAACCATTGGCTAGAACCAAGAAGTCAGGTCTCTTCAGATAAAATATGCCTTTGCCGTCCACTGCAGTCTCTTAGGTGATCATTTAAATTTCTAAACTAAGTATTTCTCCCCCAACTAAAGCAAAGCAAAAACCCAATTCATAATTCCAATATAAAGCGAGGCCTCTTGTATTGTAGGAAAAGGCGGAAGATACAGAGATCTGCCAGTCAGGGCTCCCCCGCTACTCATCACATGAAGGGAGCTAGGAGGAGTCTATCTAGAAAGCTCCACCTTAGAAAAGGCCCATGCAAGAGACAGGTCCTGAAGTTTAAGCTTCATTGTGTGGATTGAGTTCTATTGCCATCAGTACCCTGAATATTACGAACACCAGCATTTAAACATAATTCCTAAAGGTGGCAACAAGAGACATCAAAAATACCTACAACAGCAAGAATACCTAGGAAGAGGTAGACGAAGGCATCCTCCATTCAGAGACAACCTCCTCCAAGCCCTGGAGCACAGAACAAAGCTCATCAAGTGATAAGGTGTGCACGGAACAAACTGCAGGATGAAACTCCAATTATTATTTCTTTTTAAATATTAAATCTTGTCTTCTTGGTCAGTACATTAGTCCTTATACCTTACATTTTTATGTAGAAGCCATATTCTTTTTTTTTTTAACTTTTTATTTTATTTTGGAGTATAGTTGATTAACAATGTTGCGTTAGCTTCAGGTGTACAGCAAAGTGATTCAGTTTTATTTATTTATTTATATTTTATTTTTTTGGCCACACCATGCAGCATGCGGGATCTTAGTTCCCCGACCAGGGATCGAACCCATGCCCCCTGCACTGGGAGCACAGAGTCTTAACCACTGAACCACCAGGGAAGTCCCGAAACTCCAATTATTTTTTATTTGCTGGAATGTTGGGTCATCCAGACAATAATTTGTATTCATGAACAACGAAATAAGTTGTTACTATAAATTCTGAATTATGGATTACGTGACCAAGCAAATTTACCTCCAAAAGTTTGCTTTCACCAAAGAACTGCATCTTTCACTGAGCTAATGCAGAAATCAATGTACTGGAATGAATGCACAGCACATTAACTCCTTGCAAGTTACTGTAAAAAACCTTTGAAATATCACCAAGGTGTAAAATTAAATAGGGCTCCCAGCCTTGATTTATACTGCATGCTGCTGCTAACGGTGAACTTGTTTCACTTACCAATAAATTCGTTTCCTAATGGATTGTGCATTGGCCAATCCAGAGACTTACATTTAGGCTTCTCTTGTCTTCTGTAGACAAACGGATAACTTATGATTTAATTTAATTATATTTAATGATATAATTGCTAAATGAACAAAAGAAGAGGCAGGGGAGGGGGAGATGTTTAATTTTAATTAATTTTCTGAAATTGAAATAGTCAACAATCTTCTAGCTGAAGTAATCATGTCAAGGAACTGTGGATAATTCCAATTCACAAAGACAGAGGGCCTTTTAAATCAGGAAAAAGTCTGAAGAGCGACCAGAAGTATTTCTCGGACGAGAGAACAAAAAGCGACAGAAGAAGAGCGTTTATTCGTTTCCTGGGGCTGTCATAACAAATTGTCACAAACATGGTGGCTTAAAACAGCAAAAAGTATTCTCTCATAGTTCTGGAGGTTGGAAGTATGAAATTAAGCTATTGGTAGGGCTGTGTTCCCTTCGAAGTCTATGGGAGAAAATCCTTCCTTGTCCTTCCAGTTTCTGGTGGTTCCTCACGTTCCTTGGCTTATGGGAGCGCACCTCCAACTGCTGTCTTCTCTTCACAAGGTAGTCTTTCCTGTGTGCCTCTGTGTCTCAAATCTCCCTCTCCTTTCTCTTACAAGGACACCAGTCATTGGATTTAGAGCCCACCCTAAATCCAGGACGATCAAATCCTAAGTTCCCTAACTTAATTATATCTGCAAACACCTTGTTTGAAAATAAGGTCACATTCACAGGTACTGGAGGACTTTAACATATCTTTTGGGGGCAAAATTCAACCTACTAGAGAGAGGAATGAAGACTATGATAAGGAAGATGATATAACATATGGATGAGAATTTGGCCTTTGATATCATGCCTTCCTAGGCTCATACCCCATTTTAACAAGAGCTACCTAAATCCTCTAAGCTTCACTTTCATCATCTATAACAAAGATTGGCCAGCTGTGGCTTTCAGGTCAAATCCAAATTGCCTCTTTTTGTAAATACAGTTTTGTTGGAATAAAGTCGCAGTCATTTGTTCAAGTGTTGTCTACGGCGACTTTTCCACTGAAACAGCAGAGGTGACTAGCTGTGACACAGACAGTATGACCCACAAAGTTGAAAACATTTATCATCCGGACCTTCATAAAAATGTTTGCAACATCTGATTTATAAAATGGTAATAGTAATAGTACCCGCTGCATAAGATTATTATGAGGATCAAATGAGAGCACCAAACAGTGCTGACCACACAGCAAGCACTCAGTTTCTATAAGATAGGAACAGTGCCATGTTGGATAACAGCATGGGTTTAAAAAATGAGAAAGAATTAATTTCAAAATCAACCAAGACACTTCTATTAGTGGCTTTAATTTGCAGCTGTCACTGAACCCCTTCAAGCCTCAACTTTTTCGTCTGCAAAATGGTGGTAATTATTACACCTACTTCAGAGAATTGCTTTGTGCATTAGAGGGTCTGGAACAAGGGGTTAACCATTGCTGCTGCTATTCTTATTTGCAAAGAAAAGGTATAACATCATCTTCAGCCCATCAAATGGGGATGGGCGGTAGGAAGATAGTCCCAGCTTGAGAAATCCCCTATAGGAGAAGAGCCAACATCTTGAGTCTTCACATGAATGCTGCTTTCACATCAAGACCCAGACCTCTATTGCACAGAGGGATGGGGAGAGTGCGCATGTGAATTTTTGTCTATTTGTTGATCAAATAAATAGAATAGGTAATGATTATCTTTTGGTACATGTCAATAGTCCCATGCTAATTATAATAGGCATATTTAAAATACTGAACAGAGCTTGAAGGCCACTAGAGACTGAGGCAACGTTAACAGGACCTTAAGGAAAAATACATTGAACTCATTACCATCTCCAGTCCTAACCAATCATGTTCCTCCTTCTGAGTTCCCCATCCTACTCCTATATTAAAGTCCTATCTCTTGAAATGACTTAGAGGGACTTCCATAAACTGTTGCTTCCACGTCTCTCCATTATGAAACTCTGTCCATTTACAATGTTCAACATGTGGTAATAATTTCAAAAAGTAGAGATATAATTCAGGAAACACGGAAAACAGCTTCTTTTGTTTTATTTCATGCTCTACACAACCATCTTAGCTTTATATGGATGTCTTTACAATCATCAACATATCAACAGAGACCATGGCTGTGTATCTTTAGAATATAACTCTGGTCCAGGAAAGGGCTGAATTATTCCATCTGGAGTTAAAATGCACTGCACTCATCCTTCTAATGCCCCAAAAGATGATTCAGAAAAAGAGATAAGATAAAATCCTCAAGTCTTATCATCTAAGAGAATTGAGATAGTACCAGCTAAGGTATTTTAAGGTGTGAAGTTTTGTTTTGGAGCTGTTGGAAATACTCAGGGGACACCAACCCATACCTAGATTAAGCAAAACTTCAGGGACACAATACACAGACCACACACCTAAAAATTTGCCTCTAGCTTTGATTTCATATATGAGACTCAAAATCTGAGGGTTGTCAGTGATACAATTCTAAATGTAGAGATACAGAAATGGAAAGCAAAGAGAAGAAACAGTTGGAGGAAGAAAACATTCTCAGATTTCAAATGCTCTCAACTATTATCATTTTGGTATATTTCTCCTTATTTTGTTAACTTTCTCATTTTGTTTTTCTGGTAAATTATACTTATACTATCTTACTAGCTACCTAATGATCAGACTGTAGTACAGGTGCCATGATAGGGCTGTTCACATCAGTAGTTGATTGGCTAAGACTGGAATGAAGCGTGGATAATTTATCACTATTGTAAAAGAAGTATAAAATGATAAGTATGTGTAAAAGATAGAATACTACGCAGTGCCTGCAAAAGAATAAATACATCTACATACAGAAGAATGAACAGAGGTAGCGAATATACTAATTGAGAGACACACTCTGGAACCATATTGCCTGGATGAGGAAACAAGCTCTGACATTCCTAGTTGAGCAAGCTTACAGAGGCTCCTTTACCTCTCTACTCCTTGATTTCCTTATCTGTAACATAGCAATAAAATTAACCTCTAATTTAGACTGTTGATAGAAGAATAAAAAGAGTTAATAGAGAACATTTAGAGACAGGTACAGCCTGCTGTAAATGTTCAATAAACGTTAGCTATAATTATTTATCAGGGAAAAACCAAAGAAATAAAATAGCACTACCCTGTGATTCAGCAATCCCACTACCAGGTATAGATTCAAAGAAATTAAATCAATGTCTCAAAGAGCTATCTATACTCCCATGTTCACTGCCGCATTATTCACGGTAGCCGAGATACGGAAACAATCTAACTGTCCATGGATGAACAGATAAAGAAAATGTGGTGTATACATACAATGAAACATCACTCAGCCTTATGAAGGAAATCCTGCCATTTGTGATAACATGGATGAACCTGGAAGACATTATGCTAAGTGAAATAAGCCAGACACAGAAAGAAAAATACTGCATGATTTCACTCATATGGGGAATCTACAATAATTGAACTCATAAAACCACAGAGTAGAACCGTGGTTGCCAGAGGTTGGGGGGTGTGGGAGCAATGGGGAGATGCTGGCCAAAGGGTACAAAGTTTCATTTGTACAAGATGAATAAGTTCTGGAGATCCAACGTACAGCATGGTAGTTAACAATACTGCATTATATACTTCAAATTTGCTAGGTGGGTAGACCTCAATTGCTCTTACCATACACACAAGAAATGGTAACTATGTGAGGTGAAGTACATGTTAACTCTCTTGATTATGGGGATTATTTCACAATGTAGATCAAAACATCAAGTTGTATACCTTAACTATATACGACTTTTATTTGTCAATTATATTCCAATAAAGGTGAAAAAAGAAGATGGATATACACTCTGAATATACATTAAAACACAAGCTAAATAATTATGTTTATACTTCAGGAATACAAAGGCTTTAATATAAGCAGATGCAGAGAGGATTGGAAGGTTATAAATTAAATATGAGGGAAGCTAATAGGATTGGAGATATAGAGTAATAGGGGAAATTATGAAACCAAATTAAAAATAAAAGAAGGATGTGCACGGACTGAAGATGAGAGCACACAGCAGCTCAGTCTAGGCTGTCAAGAAAGACTCAGGAGACCAAAGGCACAGTCACAAGAATGAGAGAGTCATACCGTGGGGAGTAGAAGCAAAGAGCAGAACCAGGAACCACCGTGTTCCCTCCCGAGATGGAGAAGGTTCTTTTTGCTCCCTTAGTTCCCCATGCACCCAGCAACGGGCCCTAATACATGAGATTACTTCAGTCTGTCCTCATACTTTGAAATTAAAAATAGCCTAATACTACGTCTGTTTGATGGGGCACTCCACGGAGAAAATTTCCCTAGGACATACATGATAAAGTGCTTTAGTTCAACTTCAGACATAAAATACAAGGACGTAGAAAACTATTACAATGACCTTCAAGATAACTGTTGTTATTTTTGTCCTGCTCAAACCCCAGCAGGGGACATGTTGTGGGACAGCAATGGGAAAAAACAGTGTACTTAAGATCCCTGTGCACGGTGACCCATTGTCCCACTCCTTTGTATCATGTCAAGTGTTTGAAAAGATGTTAAATATTTTAGTTTCTTCCAATGAGATACCATATCGAGAGTGAGCTGTGTGGGCCTTGAGATTTTATTGCTGTTAAACAGATGTTATAAAAAAATAAAAGAAAAGCCCCTGGCAGAGTGCCTGACACACAGCATACATTCAAAAAGCTAAGATTTTAACCCTAACCTTCCCCAACTATGGCTCCAATATCCAAGAAAAACCTGTCAAGCTTGTAAAATTAATTGATTGCAACTTACATAGATGATATAAGTGGAAGGGAATATGACTACTGATGAGAAATCTGGAATGAAGTTCCTGGGACTTAATAGTCTTAGATATGAGGATAAGGAACTTTGTGGGGAGGGGTAGATACAGCTGGCATTAATAGTTTTTTCCCCTAGAAGAAGCCTTTGAGAAAGAAGAGGAAGAAGGACATAGAAAGTAAAGTGCTTGTAGTATAGATAATACTGAAGATCATAATTAAGTATTTTAGGCTAAGAAATAAAATGGACCTCTTGGCAGACAAGTACCAAGAGGGGAATCAAAAAAATTTTTTGCAACTGACATGAACCATAAGGATTTAAGCCAAATTTGAAGGAGAGGAAAAACAAATGGACAGGAGAAATGATAAAACTGAGAACAAGACTACAGTCAAGAGTAGGGGAGGTCCAAGTTCCTGTAAAGAAAATAACAGAGTAGGAACTGAAGAATAATAGTTGTAGCCACTGCTATCTTTAGACCAACACACAGAATATGGAAAATAAATACAGGAAAACCAAGACGGGGGTTAAATCAAGGTAAGAAATATATTCTGCAGTTATATCCCCACATTTCTTGCCTGCCTACTGAATAGCATCACTACCTGAAAGGAACTATGAACTGTTAAGAGACCCATACTCAGTGGATGCAGCAGCTTGGCCTGGGCTTCAAGCCACTAAGACATTACGTTGGCCCAGGGGGGCTAGGCCTAGCCCAAGGGGATAGAACTATAGGTGGTTACCATAAAGCTACGGCAGCGCCCAAATCTGACAAAAGTCCATAAATCTACTATTACAGAGCTTTTCAATACTTCAGTATAGAAGTAGTGGGCGTTGGACAACAAAATGAGCTCACTGAGGTCAATTCAGAGAAATGGATCTAATTTTTTATTATTATTTTTTGATCGAATTTATTTTTGATGGATTTAGACTTCTCTAGACAAGTAAAGAAGAAAGAAGAAGATGCTATAGGTAGAAAGTAACATACCAAAAAAATCTCTCCTGACACCCTCATAAACAATTTTAAGGAACTGGATGAATTTCTGTAGTTACCCAATGCTGATTAGCAGATCAGGGCCATCAGGAGGGCTGGCTCCCTGTAGCTGGATGCTGAGAGGGAAATGCTTTGTTCTTTTTTGGTTAATATTTTGATTAACAACTTAGATAAAGACACAGATGGCATGCTTATCAAATTTGGGGATGATATAAAGCTGAGAGTTATAGCTAATACGTTGGATGTCAGAATCAAGATTTAGAGAGCTTAACAAGGCGGGGATAATGAACCACAACTACGACTATGAATGGCAACACAGGGAAAAGCACGATTTTGCATTATGGTATCCAACAGACAACTGAACACATATACTCAGAAAGGGGGTTCAAAACTTTATAGTTGTTCCTGAAAAACAGACTTCAGGATTTTTTTTTTAAATGCAAACTGAAAATACATCAATAGTCAATAAATTAAAAATTTAATTAAATTTTAATGTAAAATTTCATCTACCAAGAAGTATTTGAGATGGTTTACAAAACAAAACCTGACAAAAGTACTATGAAAATGGTCCAAAGAATGTGGAAAAATACAATACAGTATTGGGAAAATGGTACTTCTATCTATTCAAAAGACATTATTTGAGCATGTACTCTGGCTGAAAGAGTATTCTTTGCCTATTATACACTCATTCTTCACATTTTAGATCCTATTTTCTTCCCTAGAGTGGCCTTCTCTGATTCCCCAATTTAGATAATGCTCCCTTTTACTATTCTATCACAGTACCCCCATCAAGTTTGTCATAGCACTTAGGACAAATTGAACTTACATATTCTGTGTCTATATTTTCTTAATCTCTCTCAAACACTAGACTGCAAGCTCACTGAAGGCAATGACCATGCATTTTGTCTAACACTATGTAACCAAGGTGCAGCACAGTACGTGTTTGGAAGGTAAGACGTGTAAAGACATGTAAAGAGGTAAAGTCTACTATAAATCATGTTCTACAAGAAAGTATGACTATATTTCTGTGAAAATACAGAATTGGTCTAGCAAAGTTAGGGAAGAGACTCTTTGAAGAAATCAACGTGATTTCTGGCTCAAAAGATGAGCAGGAGTTCACTTTGAAAAGAAAAAGACACCTGGCAAAGGAAGGAACATGGGCAAAGGAATGAAGTGACACAAGGACAGAAGGTGTGTGGGGAACAATGGGAGGAAGTCCAGTATGGATGCAGCATATGGTACATGAAACATGGGGTTGAAAGTGACACTGGGACACCTTGTTCCCTTAACTATCACTTAAGGTTTTATTGCCAAATGGAAACATACTGGAGAAAAATAAGCACAATAACGAAGGAACTAGAAATTGTACACGAGTCAGAGTACAAAGCACCCTGGATATTTAATCTGGAAAATAATTATTTATTAATATGTCATTACATATATTTTCAGATTTTGGGAATGTTCTTAGGTAGATAATATTTTAGATCTATTTTTAATTGAATAAAGTTAATTTGGAACCAATGAGTGGAGGAAGTTGCATTTCGATTTAAAAAATAAAGATCTTTCACATTTTAGAGCTGTTCAGTTGACTGTGATAGTAATAAACTTCTAGTCGGTGAGAAGGTTTAAGTCGAAGGAAGATGACTCTTCTATTACCATCTCAAAGAAAAATATTTCTTAGAGTTCTGTCTGGGGTCATCTCTTCCAACCGTCAACATCATTTGTATCATGTACCTTGCCACCTATAAGCTATTCTAAAATCTCTATTCCAAATCTGTAATTACAGAAGTTTCTCTCTTGGCTTCAAATATTCTCAGTTGTGTGGGGTTTTGTTTTTACATCTCTAATAATTGTTCTGCTCAGTCCTCAAACTGTCCAAAACTGAGTTTTCTATTTTTTATTCTTGAGTTTGTACCTTACCCTTGTTAATGTCACCATCCATCACTGACCCAGTTTTCAAAAGTTTTCCCAATTCTGCCCTGTTTCTCTACCTTTAATAAGTGTTACCCCTCCTGACTTTCAAATACTTTCTTCTCTCCCCATCCCCATGGACTCTGCCTTGTTTCATTCTCACAGGGGTCACTGCAACCCTCTTCTGAGGATTTCTCTAACTTTCTCTTTTATCTAATCCAACTTCAACCCTGAAGCCAGAAATACCTTGCTAAAATAAACACAGAATCCTATCACAGCCCTGTTTAACAGCCTTACTTTCTAAAGCAGCAATGTCTTGACAGTTTGGGATTTGAAGAATCAGTGGGAGAGAGAAAGGTAGTTAGGACAAGGACTTCTGGGTTTCTCATACCCTCAGGCAGTCTTATCTATGAGGCAGCCTGTAGGGACTATCCATTTCCAATGAGTATCTCCTAGGTATCGATACTTCATTCTTCTAATTGTCAAGATAATTTGCATTATATATGCTACATTTTATTTATCCACTTATCAGTAGATGAAAATATGGGATGTTTCCGCACTTCGGCTTTCATGAGTAATGCTGTGACATATTTGTGGGTTTTATGTGAATACATGCTTTCACTTCTCTTGGGTGTATATTTCATTACTGTTGGGTCATATGGCAACTCTGTGTTTATCTTTTTAAGGAACTGCCAAACTTTTTCAAAGCAGTCCCATCATTTTACATTCCAACCAGCATGTATGAGGATTCCAATTTGTTCACATCTTCACCAACACATTGTCGTTTTGACTGTAGCCATTCTAGTGGATATGAAGTGATATATCATTATAGTTTTGACTTCCATTTCCCTAATGACTAATGATATTGAGCATCTTGTCAGGTGCTTATAAGTCATTTGTATCTCTTCTCTGGAGAAATGTCTATTTAAATCCTTTGATCATTTTTCAACTAGGTTGTCTTTCTTTTTGTTGACTTTTAAAAGACTTTATTCTGGATACAAGTCTCTTCTTATCAGATATATCATTTGCAAATATTTTCTTCCATTCTGTGAGTCTTTATACATTCTTGATGGTGTGTTTTGCAGTAGATAAATTTTTAATTTGGATGAAGTCCAACTTATCTACATTTTCTTTTGTCACTAGTGCTTTTGGTGTTGTATCTAAGACAACTTTGCCTAGCCGAAATCACAAAGATTTACTGCTATTTTTCTTCTAAGAGTTTTATACTTTTAGTTACCACGCTTAGGTCTATCAACCACTTTGTGTCCATTTTTTGTGCATGGTATAAGGGAGTGGCCAGACTCTGTTCATTTACATGTGGATATTTAGTTGTTCAGATATCATCTGTTGAAGAGAATATTCTTTCTCCATTGAATAGTCTTGGCAGACTTCTTAAAAATCAGTTGAGCATAAATGTAAGGGGTTTATTCATGGACTTTCAATTCTGTTCCAAGGATCTATATGTCTATCCTTATGTCACTGTCTTGATATCCACAGCTTTGTAGTAAGTTTTGAAATTGGAAAGTGAGTCCTCCAACTTTGTTTTTTTTCTTTCAAGATGTTTAATTATTCTTGGTCTCTTGCATTTTCATATGAATTTTAATATCAGTTTGCCAATTTCTATAAAAAAGCCAGCTGGGTGCTTCCCACTAGCTATCTACCTTACATTTGTTAGTGTATATATGTCCATGCCTCTCTCTCGCGCTGTCACAGCTCACCCTTCTCCCTCCCCATATCCTCAAGTCTGTTCTCCAGTAGGTCTGTGTCTTTATTCCTGTCTTACCCCTAGGTTCTTCATGACATTTTTTTTTCTTAAATTCCATATATATGTGTTAGCATACGGTATTTGTCTTTCTCTTTCTGACTTACTTCACTCTGTATGACAGACTCTAGGTGGGAGGGAGGGAGACGCAAGAGGGAAGAGATATGGGAACATATGTATAACTGATTCACTTTGTTATAAAGCAGAAACTAACACACCATTGTAAAGCAATTATACCCCAATAAAGATGGTTAAAAAAAAAAAAAAAAGCCAGCTGGGATTTTGATAGGGATTGTGTTGAATCTGTAGTTGAATTTGAGAAGTAGTGGCATTTTAACAATATTAAGTCTTCTGGCCCATGAACATGGTATATCTTGCCATTTATTTCTTCAATTTCTTTTAACAGTGTTTTATAGTTTTTAGAGTACACACTTTTTACGTATCTTGTTGAAGTTATTCTTAATTATTTTTCTCCTTTTGTGCTATTACAAATGAAATTGTTTTAATTTCATTTTCTTATTATTTATTGCTAGTGTATAGAACTGCAACTGGTTTGATATATTCATCTTTTGCTTTTTCCAGCTTTGAGATATAAGTGATGGTATATTGATTTTGTACCCTGAAGATCTGATGAATATCTTTATAAGCTCTAATAGCTTTATAGGAAAATTTTCTTTATAGGAAAATTCAACATGACAACAACAAGGTCATGTTGTCTGTCAATAGATACAGTTTTACTTCTCTCTTTTTAATCTCGATGCTTTTTAATTTGTTTTTCTTGCTTAATTGCCCTCACTAGAGCCTCCATTAGAGTGCTGATTAGAAGTTAAAAGTGGACATCCTTGTTTTATTCCTGATTTTAGGGAGGTTTTTTCTCTCTTTTTTTTTTTAAGGCAATGTAGGCAGAGAATTACTTTGCACTTCATAAGATATCTAGTTGTTTGCCTCAAAGGAAAAAAGAATAATAGATATTGATTTCTTGGATAAAAACAGTTTAGACGTCCTGGTTATTTCTGATTTAGAATAAGCTATGCTGCTTTTTATCTCAATTAGATTAAAAGAATGTTGTACAAGGATTTCATCATGGGCCCACAGTTTCTCCAGAGGAAGATTACAACACACACTACATTTTCTAGAAAGGTAGTCCAATCAAATCCACAGATACTAGGCTATAAGGCCCTAGTCAAATCTTCTCTCATTGTCTACCTCTAGTCACCCAGAGAGAAACCTTTATTCCATATCTGGACATAATTCTGGATAAGAAATATAAGGTACATGAAACTGTTTGACTGGTTGATGTACTGAAATTTTTGTTTCATTTTAATTCCAAAAACTAAAGTATGCTCTGACTCAGAGACGGAAGACAATCTCAAATTTGGAAATCCCTAAAACAGTCCTGCATTAGACTATAGATATCTCCAATGAGCATTACTTACTTATCTTTATACACTGTTATGTTGAAAAGAACATGATGAAAACCAGATGTTCCTTTGATGTTAAAAAGAATAAATGAATATATAAACAAATGAACCACTGTTTCCAATGTATCCTTTCATTAGGTGAGTTCTTGAAACATTTTCAGTAACAGAACCAATCCTCTCTTCAAATGAGATCTTATCAGTAAATCGTTATCTCTAGTAATTATTAAATAGGTCAAAATTAAAACACAAAATGTAAGAAACAAATAAGGTAAAGCTAATATATGACCTGGAGACAAGGGTGTAGCCCATACCCTATTAAAAAAAAAGTGAAAAGAAATACTGATTCCATATATTGTTCAAGGAAATAACCAAAAGCTGCATTTGCTTTCTTCACATTTTAGCCATTATATTTTGCCTAATAATTTTCCAGATGATGGTATCAACTGTTCACATAAATCCCCTTGTGTAGACACTACACACATGAAGAAATAAAGAAGATAACACTACATGAGTGTTTCCAACACTTGAGAGAAGTTTCCAACTCTTTTTCATTTGCACATCTTTAAAAGGTTTAGCTTCAAAAATACAATAGCCTTAACATATTGTGGTATGCTAAATAATGGCTCCCCAAAATATCCGGGTTCTAATCTCTGGAACCTCTGAATGTTACCTTATATGTAAAAAGAGACTTTGCAATTGTGATTAAGTTAAGGATATTGAGATAGGAAGATTATCCTGGAATATCAGTGCAGGACAGGCAATCCTAAGTGTCCTTATAAGAGGGGGGGAGATTTGGCACAGAACTGACACCAAAGAAAGTGATAAGACACTGAAGCAAGATGTTATGCCACTGGCTCATGGAAGAGGCCATGAGCCAAGGAATGCAGCTCTAGAATCTGGACAAAGGCCAGGAAACAGATTACCCTCTAGAGCTTCTGAAGGGAGTGAGACTGACTACATCTTGATTTTGACCCAATGAAACTGATTTTGGACTTCTGACCTTTAGAAGTGTGAAAGAGTAAACAAGTTATTTTAAGCCACCAAGTTTGTGGTTTTGTTATAGCAGTCATAAAAAAAAAAGAAAAAAACGAATACATATATATATGTACATGAAAATTCTTTACACAGAGCACAGACTTATATTCTGTTTTGTTAACAATTATTGAGTATGTATGATGTGCTGACACTTTGCCAGATGTTTGTGATGACACAGTGATGAAGTAGACACAGTCCTTCCCTCAAGAACCCCACACCCATCTGTGGCAGGACAGACTAGCTGTATAGTAGGTAAAATATGAGAAGCACTAGGATTGGGGACCTGCATCTAGGGGTTGGGGAAGAGCAGACTGGCAAGATTGCCTGGTGTTTCCCAGAAAAGGTGAAACCTAAGTTTCTAACCTAAGTCCTGAAAGGTTATTAGGAGTCTACTAGAGAATTAGGCCGTAAGGAGGAAAAATTAAAGTCATAGCAGAATTGATGTGTGTAAGTAGAGAAAGCAAAAGTCCCATGAGAGAGAATGGTATGGATTGAGATATGCGAGATTCCAAGATGGCTGAGGTTCAGCATGGGAAAGAAGAAGGATGAGGTTTCAGGGGTTAACAAAGGGTAAAATCATGAAGAGACTTGTACGCCATACTAAGGGGCCTGGGCAGTTGGTTGACAGTGAGAGTGATCATCATATTGGCCTGGGGGAAAGATTCTTCTCATTGAAATGGGACAAAAGGGCAGTGGAAGGAAGGACTGAGTCCCCACTGCAGTGGATCTAATGGAAAGGTGAGAGAAGTCTAAGCAAGTAAGGGAGAGCCACTTAGATGGAGAAACATGGATAGAGGAGAAAAGCATCTCTAAAGTAGTGATTTCATGTGAATTTTTATAGCAACATTCACATGAAAAAAGAAATAGCAAAGGAAGCAAAAATCTCAACATGAAAAACACAGAAACATATTCATCTTCTCAAACCTAAATTTCTTTGCTCCAGAGTAGGCACTATTATTCCTCCTTGAGTGGTGATTTGAAGAGCTTTTCAACATCTCAAAAAACATACAGGTGTAGAAGATTTAGGAAACAGGTCACTTGGCAAAAACTGCGGATGACTAAAGAGTTTCTATTTCTTTCTGCAAGAAACATAATTATTCAGTCCCTCTGCCTGGTAGATTCATAAAGGAGAGCTCACAATAGTTTTAAAAGTTTGTCCCATCTTTGACACAAACAAGTCTTTGCCAGGATGCTTTATAAAATGCTCTCTTAGCCAACTCAGTTAATAAAGATGTAAATTTCAGTCTCCTATCTTGGCCGAAATAAACTTGTCCATATGTAGTTGTGATAAATCTTTCAATAATACAAATCCAATACATACACAGAAACTAAACTTTCTAAAGATATTAAGATTACATTCACATTTTTGCCAGTAACTTCGAATACATGAAATATTATTCTTTAAATCACAAAGATTTTATAGATTATTTTGCTTTGTCTGCTATCCATACCTCCTTATATATGACAGCAAATTACTCAAATTGCTGTACTAGAGTTAACCTGCAAATGCCAAGTTATTTCTGGATGAAATATTGATGATAATTAATTGCCTATCAAAATCAATCATAATTTACCTAGAATCAGATATGAAATAGTTTACATTTTCACTTTATAATCGGATGAGTTAAAGTTGTTTTTTTTTTTTGTGGTACATGGGCCTCTCACTGTTGTGGCCTCTCCCGTTGCGGAGCACAGGCTCTGGACATGCAGGCTCAGCGGCCATGGCTCATGGGCCCAGCTGCTCCGTGGCATGTGGAATCTTTCCAGACCGGGGCATGAACCCGTGTCCCCTGCATCAGCAGGTGGACTCTCAACCACTGCGCCACCAGGGAAGCCCAAGTTAAAGTTTTATTCACACAGTTATCACTGGATCCCTAGGAAAATTGTTTTTCTGCAGTTTTTCATTCTTTCAAAAACATTCCTTGTCCACTGGTTGCAGAGCAATTTCATTTCTTCTAACCCCAAACTGTATATAAAGGGCAAAATAGAACCAAATATTCTAGTGTTTGTCTGACAACTTCTCTATGGCTCTGTGTTTATTATACATAGCTATTCTACCCAAACATCTCTTAACATACACACACACACACACACACACACACACACAATGCAGAACTTTTATCTGGGCATGCGTGTGTGAGGCAAGAGGCAGATGGGCTCCAGGTTAGAATTTACAGCCAGCATCTTGTTTACACTTCCAGACAGAAATAACAACAGGAGAAGATTGGTTCAAGATGGCAGAGTAGAAGAACATGCTCTCACTCCCTCTTTCGAGAACACCAGAATCACAACTAACTGCTGAACAATCATCGACAGGAAGAAACTGGAACTCACCAAAAAAGATACCCCACATCCAAAGACAAAGGAGAAGCCACAATGAGATGGTAGGAGGGGTGCTATCACAATAAAATCAAATCCCATAACTGCTGGGTGGGTGACTCACAAACTGTAGAACACTTATACCACAGAAGTCCACCCACTGGAGTGAACGTTCAGAGCCACATGTCAGGCTTCCCAACCTGGGGGGCTGGGCAACGGGAGGAGGAATTCCTAGAGAATGAGACTTCGAAGGCTAACGGGATATGACTGCAGGACTTCGGCAGGACTGGGGGAAACAGAGACTCCATTCTTGGAGGGAACACACAAAATAGTGTGTGCATCGGGACCCAGGGGAAGAAGCAGTGACCCCATAGGAGACTGAACCAGACCTACCTGCTAGTGTGGAGGGTCTCCTGCAGAGGCGGGGGCAGCTGTGGCTCACCAAGGAACAAGGACACTGGCAGCAGAAGTTCTCGGAAGTACTCCTTGGCGAGAGCCTTCCCAGGGTCTGCCATTAACCCCATGAAAAAGCCCTGGTAGTCTCCAGTGTTGGGTCGCCTCAGGCCAAACAACCAACAGGGAGGAAACCCAGCCCCGCCCATCACCAGACAAGCGGATTTAAGTTTTACTGAGCTCTGCCCACCAGAGCAACACCCAGCTCTACCCACCACCAGTCCCTCCCATCAGAAAATTTCCACAAGCCTCTTAGATAGCCTTATCCAGCAGCGGGCAGACAGCTGAAGCAAGAAATACAATCCAGCAGCCTGTGGAACAAAAACTACATTCACAGATAGTCAAGATGAAAAGGCAGAGGGCTATGTACCAGATGAAGGAACAAGATAAAACCCAAGAAAAACAACTAAATGAAGTGGAGATAGGCAACCTTCCAAAAAAGGATTCAGAATAATGATAGTGAAGATGATGCAGGACCTCAGAAAAAGAATGGAGGGAAAGATCGAGAAGATGCAAGAAATGTTTAACAAAGATCTAGAAGAATTAAAGAACAAACAAACAGAGATGAACAATAAGAAAACTGAAATAAAAAATACACCAGAAGGAATCAATAGCAGAATAACTGAGGCAGAAGAACGGATAAGTGACCCAGAAGACAGAACAGTGGAATTCACTACCGCCAAACAGAATAAAGAAAAAAGAATGCAAAGAAATGAAGAGAGCCTAAGAGACTTCTGGGACAACATTAAATGCAACAACATTCGCATTACAGGTGTCCCAGAAAGAGGAGAGAGAGAGAAAGGACCCAAGAAAATATCTGAAGACATTATAGTCAAAAACTTCCCTAACATGAGAAAGGAAATAGCCACCCAAGTCCACGAAGCGCAGCAAGTCCCATATAGGATAAACAGAAAGAGAAACACGCCGAGGCACACTGTAATCAAATTGGCAAAAATTAAAGACAAAGAAAAATTATTGAAAGCAACATGGGAAAAATGACAAATAACATACAAGGGAACTCCCATAAGGTTAACAGCTGATTTCTCAGCAGAAACTCTACAGGACAGAAGGGAGTGGCATGATATACTTAACGTGATGAAAGGGAAGAACCTACAACCAAGATTACTCTACCCAGCAAAGATATCATTCAGATTTGATGGAGACAAGCAAAAGCTAAGAGAATTCAGCATCACCAAACTAGCTCTACAACAAATACAAAGGAACTTCTCTAAGTGGGAAACACAAGAGAAGAAAAGGACCTATAAAAACAACCCAAAACAATTAAGAAAATGGTAATAGGAACATACATATCAATAATTACCTTAAACCTGAATGGATTAAATGCTCCAACCAAAAGACACAGGCTCACTGAATGGATACAAAAACAAGAGCCATATATATGCTGTCCACAAGAGACCCACTTCAGACCTAGGGACACATACAGACTGAAAGTGAGGGGATAGAAAAATATATTCCATGCAAATGGAAATCAAAAGAAAGCTGCAGTAGCAATACTCATATCAGATAAAATAGACTTTAAAATAAAGAATATTACAAGAGACAAGGAAGGATACTACATAATGACCAAGGGATCAATCCAAGAAGAAGATATAACAAATATAAATATATATGCACTCAACATAGGAGCACCTCAATACATAAGGCAACTGCTAACAGCTGTAAGAGAGGAAATCGACAGTAACACAATAATAATGGGGGACTTTAACACCTCATTTACTCCAATGGACAGATCATCCAAACAGAAAATTAATACAGAAACACAAGCTTTAAATGACACAACAGACCAGATAGACTTAATTGATATTTATAGGACATTCCATCCAAAAACAGCAGATTACACTTTCTTCTCAAGTGCACACAGAACATTCTCCAGGAGAGATCACATCTTGGGTCACAAATCAAGCCTCAGTAAATTTAAGAAAACTGAAATCATATCAAGCATCTTTTCTGACCACAACGCTATGAGATTAGCAATGAATTACAGGGGAAAAAATGTAAAAAGTACAAACACATGGAGGCTAAACAATATGTTACTAAATAACCAAGAGATCACTGAAGAAATCAAAGAGGAAGTCAAAAAATACCTAGAGACAAATGACAATGAAAACATGATGATCTGAAACCTATGGGATGCAGCAAAAGCAGTTCTAAGAGGGAATTTTATAGCTATACAAGTCTACCTCAAGAAACAAGAAAAATTTCCAACAATCTAAGGTTACAACTAAAGAAACTAGAGAAAGAAGACCAAACCAAACCCAATGTTAGCAGAAGGAAAGAAATCATAAAGATCAGAGCAGAAATAAATGAAATAGAAACACAGAAAACAAGAGCAAAGATCAATAAAACTAAAAGCTGATTCTTTGAGAAGATAAACAAAATTGATAAACCATTAGCCAGTCTCATCAACAAAAACAGGGACAGGACTCAAATCAGTAATATTAGAAATGAAAAAGGAGAAGTTACAGCAGACACTGCAGAAATACAAAGCATACTAAGAGACTACTACAAGCAACTCAATGCCAATAAAATGCACAACCTGGAAGAAATGGACAAATTCTTAGAAAGGTATAACCTTCCAAGACTGACCCAGGAAGAAATAGAAAATATGAACAGACCAATCACACATAATGAAATTGAAACTGTGATTAAAAATGTTCCAACAAACAAAAGTCCAGCACCAGAGACATCACAGGTGAATTCTATCAAACATTTAGAGAAGAGCTAAGACCCATCCTTCTCAAACTCTTCCAAAAATTGCAGAGGAAGAACACTCCCAAAATCATTCTATGAGGCCACCATCAGCCTGATACCAAAACCAGACAAAGATACTACAAAAAAGGAAAATTACAGACCAATATCACTGATGAATATAGATGCAAAAATCCTCAACAAAATACTAGCAAACAGAATCCAACAATACATTAAAAGTATCAGATACCATGATCAACTGGGATTTATCCCAGCGATGCAAGGATTCTTCAATATATGTAAATCAATCAATGTGATACACCATATTAACAAACTGAAGAATAAAAACCATATGATCATCTCAATAGATGCAGAACAAGCTTTTGACAAAATTCAACACCCTTTTATGATAAAAACTCTCCAGAAAGTGGGCATAGAGGGAAACCACCTCAACATAATAAAGGCCATATATGACAAACCCACAGCAAACATCATTCTCAATGGTGAAAAACTGAAAGCATTTCGTCTAAGATCAGGAACAAGACATGGATGGCCACTCTCACCACTATTATTCAACATAGTTTTGGAAGTCTTAGACACAGCAATCAGAGAAGAAAAATAAAAGGAATACAAATTGGAAAAGAAGAAGTAAAACTGTCACTGTTTGCAGATGACATGATACTATACATAGGGAATCCTAAAGATGCCACCACAAAACTACTAGAGCTAATCAATGAATTTGGTAAAGTTGCAGGATACAAAATTAATGCACAGAAATCTCTTGCATTCCTATACACTAATGATGAAAAATCTGAAAGAGAAATTAAGGAAACACTCCCATTTACCACTGCAACAAAAAGAATAAAATACCTAGGAATAAACCTACCTAGGGAGACAAAAGACCGGTATGCAGAAAACTATAAGACACTGATGAAAGAAATTAAAGACGATACCAACAGATGGAGAGATATACCATGCGCTTGGATTGGGAGAATCAATATTGTGAAAATGACTACACTACCCAAAGCAATCTACAGATTGAATGCAATGCCTATCAAATTACCAATGGCATTTTTTACAGAACTAGAACAAAAAGTCTTAAAATTTGTATGGAGACACAAAAGACCCACATAGCCAAAGCAGTCTTGAGGGAAAAAAACGGAGCTGGAGGAATCAGACTCCCTGACTTCAGACTATACTACAAAGCGAAAGGAATCAAGACAATATGGTACTGGCACAAAAACAGAAATATAGATCCATGGAACAGGATAGAAAGCCCAGAGATAAATACACGTACCTATGGTCAACTAATCTATGACAAAGGAGGCAAGTATATACAATGGAGAAAAGACAGTCTCTTCAATAAGTGGTGCTGGGAAAACTGGACAGCTTCATGTAAAAGAATGAAAGTAGAACACTCCCTAACAGCATACACAAAAATAAACTCAAAATGGATTAAAGACGTAAATCTAAGACTGGACACTATAAAACTCTTATAGGGAAACATAGGAAGAACACTCTTTGACATAAATTACAGCAAGATCTTTTTTGATCCTCCTCCTAGAGTAATGGAAATAAAAACAAAAATAAACAACTGGGATCTAATGAAACTTAAAAGCTTTTGCACAGCAATTAAACCATAAACAACACAAAAAGACAACCCTCAGAATGGGAGAAAATATTTGCAAATGAATCATCAGACAAAGGATTAATCTCCAAAATATATAAATAGCTCATGTAGCTCAATATTAAAAAAACAAACAACCCAATCCAAAAATGGGCAGAAGACCTAAATAGATATTTCTCCAAAGAAGACATACAGATGGCCAAGAAGCACTTGAAAAGCTGCTCAACATCACTAATTATTAGAGAAATTCAAATCAAAACTACAATGAGGTATCACCTCACACCAGTTAGAATGGGCATCATCAGAAAATCTACCACCAACAAATGCTGGAGAGGGTGTGGAGGAAAGGGAACCCTCTTGCACTGTTGGTGGGGATGTAAAGTGATACAGCCCCTATGGAGAACAATATGGAGGTTCCTTAAAGAACTAAAAATAGAATTACCATATGACCCAGCAATCCCACTACTGGGCATATACCCAGAGAAAACCATAATTCAAAAAGACACATGCACCCCAATGTTCACTGCAGCACTATTTACAATAGCCGGGTCATGGAAGCAACCTAAATGCCCATCGACAGACAAATGGATAAAGAAGATGTGGTACATATATACAATGGAATACTACTCAGCCATAAAAGGGAACAAAATTGGGTCATTTGTAGAGACGTGGATGCATCTAGAGACTGTCATACAGAGTGAAGTAAGTCAGAAAGATCAAAACAAGTATCGTATATTAACGCATATATGTGGAACCTGGAAAATGGTACAGATGAACCAGTTTGCAGGGCAGAAACTGAGATACAGGTGTAGAGAACAAACGTATGGACACCAAGGGGGGGAAAGCCATGGGGGGTGGGGGGGTGATGAATTGGGAGATTTGGATTGACATGTATATACTGATGTGTATAAAATGGATGACTAATAAGAAAAAAAATTAATTAAAAAAAAAAGAAAAGAACAGAAACATGGTATATAGCTGGACTTTGCCTCCGGTGAACACTTCAAGATAATAGTAATGGCAGGGGCAGAGAGGAGCTGAGTCTTGCCCAGACAAAAGATAAAGAGACCACATATTTCTCATTCTTAAGGTCAAGGAGACCTCCCCAACTACACATGTGCAGAAAGGCTCTTGGGGGTCAAAAAGGAGAGGGCACCACCCCATAATAGGTAATGCCAGCCCTCCCATAGGCCTGTGGGCTAGACTCTATCTTTGAAAAAAGTTGTGCACACATGTTGGGGCGGATCTTAGGGCAGGTCAGGTGTGGAAAAAGAAACAAGATAATTGGCCAAAGGTAAACAGACACGTGGAAGAAAAGCCCTATATAAATGACTTAACTGCCTCTTCACTGCACTACTTCTCATTAGGGGGGATGCCCACACCCTTTTCTCTCCGGGTGTGTATCTCTGCCTTGCTTCTCTCTTAAATAAACTGTATCTCTGCGTGCTCTCCCACTTCTTGTTCTATGTTTCTAATAATAAACTTTGTTCCAGTATTTTACAGTTTTTGCCTCCTTGAGAAATGCATTTTTCAGTGGGGGCAAAAGCCAGGGGAACTTTGCTTCTAGCCTCTAGCCTCTGGTGGTCTAGTGACTAGGATTCCTGGTTTTCATCCAGACTACCCAGGTCTAATTCCTGGGCAGAGAACTAAGGTCTCGATTCAAGCCACCACTTGAACCTGAGATCATATTGATTCTTGTCATATCTAAACTCATCTTTTCATTCATTCAGCCAACATACACTCAGAGCCTGTGATGAGCCAGACCCTGTGTTAGGCACTGGGCATGGAGAAATGAATCCGCTTCAGTACACCTGAAATGAGCCTGATTCAATGAACAATCAGGTTAGTAACAGAAATAGAAATATACATGGGGATTTAAAAAAATAAAACTAAATACATTGAAAAAGAAAAGCATAGGACTCATTGGAATCCTCAAGGATGATCCCCTCACACACCCTGGTATAGGAAGTAGGAAAAATGCTTCCTGGACTAGGCATCACTTGGTCTTATCTCAAAGAAGGAGGAATCTCACGAAAGGAGGATAAAGAGCATGCCAGGCAGACTACGTACTCATGGAATTCCTTTGATGTCCTGTCAAGGGGCTGGTATGTGAAGAAGAGACCGGGAGAAACTGACAGCAGAGCACGAGCATGGCCACATTTGCCTTTTCCTGTGATGGCTGATGGCTCTTGGCATAATAAATATCAGGTGTGAAAACAAGATTGTAACATTGTCACTGGGTGTAGTAGATCGCAAGAGAAAAGGAAAAGTTTGAGAAATGCTTAGGAGGTACAATTATTAAGACCTGATGGTACAGTCATGTACTCAAAAATACATTTTAAATACCTACTAACTTTCAGGTACCATTCTAGGTGCCATGGATACAGTTGGAGAAAAAAAAAAACCCTAAAAAGCAGTTCTTTCTTTCTTGAAATTTTACCATCCAATCATAGGAGACAGTATTTTTTTTTTTTTTTTTCCAGTACGCGGGCTTCTCACTGCTGTGGCCTCTCCCGTTGCGGAGCACAGGCTCCGGGTGCGCAGGCTCAGCGGCCATGGCTCACGGGCCCAGCCGCTCCGCGGCATGTGGGATCTTCCCGGACCGGGGCACGAACCCGCGTCTCTTGCATCGGCAGGCGGACTCTCAACCACTGCGCCACCAGGGAAGCCCAGGAGACAGTATTTTTAAAAGGTAAATGCATAATATTTTAGTTGGTGATTAAGTACTATGAAGAAAGATGAAAACTGGTAAGGGGAATAGGAAGTGATAAGGTAGATTGATTTATTAGAGGAGTTAGGCAAAGACTTGCTATGAGCAGAGACTGCAGTGAAGGGAGGGCTAAAGGCAGGGAAAGGGAGAGAGAAGAATGAAGTGTGTTGAGGTGTGGGGTGCTTTTATGTCCTATTCTTTGTCCAAAAAAATCACTGGGATAAGAGACATAGTTGGAAGTAATTCACCTCAAGTATCTTTATTTTGGCACACGCTATTCTGTTGACTGAATTAGGTAATCAGAGCCAACATCTGCCCTGTTTGTCACACACAGTTGGGAACTACATGCAACACCTTAACATTAGGCGGTGATGGAACGCAGTAGGAGCAAACAATTGCTGACAGGATATAGATACAAATTCTACTCTGAAGTTTTTTTGTTTGTTTTAATGAAGCGTAATTTTACTACTGGTCTCCTCAGTGATATTCCTAAAGACAAAGAGACCTGGCTAGTATTATCTGTGGTTTGAATCTTCCATGAAATCCATCAGCATAGATAATTCAGAATTTAGTGAACTGTGTTGCCCACAGCTATATGTACCAGCAGGGGCCACCTAGGACACCTCAGCATGAGGAATAATTATCCTCATGAGGAAATTTCTCTGATATTATCTTAGGGAATCCCATTTGTGTCTTCCAGATGCAGATGGAAGACAAACCTATGTTGAAGCTTAAAAGGGCAAAGCATTTACTGTTCTTATTAAGAAAGCCAGATTGAGGTCACTGCTCTCTGCTTCAGTTTGTCTGGGATGAAAATAGAATTCTTAATAGTGAGTTAGTATTCAAGGATATTAAAAAAAAAACGTCTATTAGTGACCATTAAACGTTTTCTTTTCCCTTGATAGATGGATATGTCTCTTACCCTTAGAAGTGACCCATTGGGAGTATTTTCATTTACTATTCTTAAAAATCTTTTTTTTGAAAAATGTAATGTAAAAATATCAACATAAATATCATAAAAGTTACAAGTCTCTGGTAAATCCTGATCAATGCACTATTTTCATTCAGTGAAAATCTTTTAGATTCTCTAACAGCTTTTGCTATTGCTCTGTAAATTGGTTCCATTTTCAATGCCTCCTCTTCCCTGAGGATATGTTCTTTTCTAATATGAAATGATTATTTCTAAATTAAACACCACATACACACATATAAACCCTTGAAAAATTAGAGATGAATGATAGATAATATATTTTTAAAAAGATGACTGGCATTTGGAATAATCTTAATTCTATCTTTGAATTTTATCTTAACACTATATTTGCTCTATTACTGCCATCTTAAGTCTTACCTAAAAGCATGTATTACATTGACTATTGCAATAGTCTCCTAATGGCATCCTTGCTTCATTGAAGCCAATCTATACACACTAGTCAAAAGTAATTTTTTTAAACACCTAACTTGCATCACATCATCTACCACTCTTCCCACCTAATGACTTCACTTGAATTATATCCAGACTCCTTGCTTTATCCCACAAGATTCTGCCTACCTCTTCCACAGCATTTCAAAACAACTCTCCTCATTCCTGAGGGCTTCCTTTGTGTTTTTTTGCTGGTACTTCATTTCTGCCTTACATGCTCTGGACATGCTTACCCCACTAACTGAAATTAACTTGTATCTATTTTTCACATGGTTGTCATCTCACTCTTCACATCTCAAGTGTATGTCACTTCAGTGAGGACTTCCTTAAAGTCTCAAGATTTTCTGTTCAGCATCATAAGGGCTAATCAAGACTTGAAATTCCTTTATTAATTTGTTTTTTCTCTATCCTCCACTAGACAATAAGCTGCACAAGTCCCTGATTTCCCCATAATTGTATACCCAAATCATACAAGAAGACTAGGTACATAGCAGGTGATCAGTATACAGGTTTTGATCAAATGATTAATAAACCAATATGTAGGTGACATCAGCATCATGGTGGTGTCTCTCTTCTCTTTCCTCTTTGTAACAACTAATTAGACATCTATTACCAAACAAAAGTGCTTCTGCATATTTCACAAAGGGATGTGGAGGTTTCTAGTCCACCTGTGCATCCAAAAATAAACAAGGGGGATCTCAGTGAGGGTTGCTGATACAAGGGAGTTGGCAAACTGGCCTCAGTCCCACTCACTGAGATTAGAAAAGAAAGAACCTGGAGAGTGCAAAACTGGGCAGATAACCATGGAGAAGAGAATGATTGGAAGTCCAGCCTGCCTAAAGGGAGATTCCAGAATGCCACTGGAGTGAGAAAGAGAAGAGTTTGGAAGCAGAGGAGAGGTAGAAAATGTCCAAGGTGGCCTCCCCTCCCCACAGATGAACAACAAGGGGCTGGGCTTTTGGAAGCAGCACTGGCTACCTCTCTGGCAGAAGAGGTAGACAGTGATGACCTCTTTCATAGAGGAGGTGGTAACCACAAAGCAAAAATCTAGAGTAGATTCACAAAACGTAAAAAGGGGGAGACAGAGCATACCACTATAGAACACCACTGCTTTGCAAAGGCAGGGAGAAACGGGGGAAGAAATAACGAACATACAAAACAACCAGAAAGCAGACAATAAGATGGCAGCAGTAAGCCCTTACATATCAATAATCACTCGAAACATAAATGGACTGAAGTCACCAATCAAAAGGCAAAGGGTGGCTAGGCGGATAAAAAACAACAGCCATGAAAACATACAGAGAACAAACACACAAACAAAAAACAACCAAAACAGAAAAACAAGATCCAACTATATGCTGCCTACAAGAAACTTCTTTCAGTTCTAAAAACACACAGAGGCTCAAAGTGAAGAGACAGCACATATTCCATGCAAGTGGAAACCAAAAGTAAGTGGGCATAGCCATACTTATCAAACAAAATAGACTTCAAGCCAGAAACTGTAACAAGACACAAAGAAGGTCATTTTATAATGATAAAGGGGTCAATATACATAGAAGATATAACAATCATGAATATATATACACACCCAACATTGAAGCACCTAAATATATTAAGCAAATACTAACAGATATGAAGGGAGAAATATACAACAATACAGTAATAGTAGGAGACTTCAATACCTCAGTGTCAGCAGTGGATAGATCATCCAGACAGAAAATCAACACGGAAATGTGGGAATTGAACCATACTTTAGACCAAATGGACTTAACAGACATATATAGAACATTCCAACCAACAGCAGCAGAATATACATTCTTCACACGTGCATACAGGATATTAGATCATGAGAGGACCGAGATAAATCTTAGCTAATTTGAGGAGACTGAAATACTATCTTTTCTGAACACAATGGTATAAAACTAGAAATCAACAAGAAGAAAGCTGGAAAATCTACAAATATGTGGAAACCAAACAATACACTTCTGAAAACCAATGGATCAAAGAATCAAAAAGGAAAAAAAAAAATCTTGAAGCAAATGAAAATGGAGAGAAAACGTATCAAATCCTAGGGGATGCTGCAAAAAGCAGTCCTGAGAGGAAAGTTTATAGTGATAAATGGATGTATTAAGAAATTAGAAAGATCTCAAGTAAATAACTTTACATCTCCAGTACCCAGAAGGAAAAATTAAGCCCAAAGTTAGCAGAAGAAAGGAAATACAGATTGGAGAGAAAACAAATGAAATAGAGACCAGAAAAACAATAGAAAGAATCAATGAAAGAGCTGGATTTTCCAAAAGATAAAGTTGACAAACCTTTAGCTAGACTAAGAAAACAACAGAAGACTCAAAATTAGAAATAAAAGAGAAGACACTACAACTGATACTACAGAAATAAGAGAGTACTATGACCTGCTATATGCCAACAAATTAGACAACCTAGAAGAAATAGATAAATTTCTAGAAACTTATAAGCTACCAAGACTGAATCTGGAAGAACAGAAAATCTGAACAGACCAATAATGAGGAAGGAGACTGAAACAGTAACCAAAAATCTCCCAATACAGAAAACCATAGGACTAGACGGTTTCACATGTGAATTCTACCAAACATTTAAAGAATAATTAATGCCAATCCTTCCCAAACTCTTCTAAAAAATTGAAGAGGAGGGAACACTTCCTAACTCATTCTACAAGGCCAATATTACCCTAATACCAAAGCCAGATATAGCCACTGTAAGAAAACTATAGACCAATATTACTAATGAATACAGATACAAAATTTTTCAACAAAATATTAGCAAACTGAATTGAGCACACTAAAAGGATTATACACCATGAGCCTGGGATGCAAAGATGGTTCAAACTGATAAACGTATTACATCACATTAATAGAATGAAAGAAAATAATCACATGATCATCACAATAGATACAGAAAAGGATTTGACAAAATACGACCTCCTTCCATGATAAAAACCTCAAAAGAGGTACTTCCCTGGTGACGCAGTGGTTAAGAATCCACCTGCCAGTGCAGGGGACACGGGTTCGAGCCCTGGTCTGGGAAGATCCCTCCCACATGCTGCAGAGCAGCTAAGCCCGTGCACCACAACTACTGAGTCTGCACTCTAGAGCCGGCGAGCCACAACTACTGAGCCCGTGTGCCACAACTACTGAAGCCCATGTGCCTAGAGCCCATGCTCCACAACAAGAGAAGCCACTGCAGTGAGAAGCCTGTGCACCACAACAAGAGTAGCCCCCACTTGCCACAACCAGAGAAAGCCCGCGAGCAGCAGTGAAGACCTAACACAGCCAAAAATAAACAAATAATTTATTTAAAAAATAAACTCAAAGGATTGTGTATAGAAGGAACATACCTCAACATAACAAAAGCCATCTATGACAAACCCAGAGCTAACGTTACACTCAGTAAAAAAAAAAATTGAAAGCTTTTCCTCTAAGATTAGAAACAAGACATGGTTGCCTACTCTTACCATTCTTATTCAGTATAGTATCAGAAGTCTAGCCAGAGCAATTAGGCAAAACAAAAAAACTAAAAGATACCCAAATCAGAATGGAAAAAGTACAGCTGTCACTATTTACAGATGATATTATTTTGTATATAGATAATTGCAAGATTCAACTAAAAACTGTTGGAACTAATCAATGATTTCAATAAAGTTGGAGGATATAAAAATCAAAATAAAGAAATCAGTGTTGTTTCTATTTGCTAATAATGAAACATCTGAAAGATAAATTATCCCATTCACAATAGCATCAAAAATAAAAAAAATACCTAGGAATAAATGTAACTGAGGAAGTGAAAGATCTGTACAATGAAAATTATGACTTCATTGAAAGAAACTGAAGAAGGCATAAGAAATGGAAAGACATCCTTTACTCATGGATAAGAATATTGTTAAAATGTCCATACTACCCCAAATCATATATAGATTCAACACAATCTCTATCAAAATTCCAGTGGCATTCTTCACAGAAAAAGAAAACTCCTAAAATTTTTAAGGAACCACAAATAACCCAAAGAAGCCAAATAAATCCTGAGAAAGAACAAAACTGGAGGTATCACACTTCCTGATTTTAAACTATACTACAAATCTACAGTAATTAAAACAATGTGATACAAGCATAAAAATAGACACAGACAAATGGAATAGATTAGAGAGCCCAGAAGTAAACCCCCACATATTCAGTTAACTAATATTTGGTAAGGGAGTTAACTAATATTTGGTAAGGGAGCCAGGACCACCTGATGGAGAAGTGATCGTCTGTTCAAAAAATGGTGCTGGGCGCATAGCACAGGGAGATCAGCTTGGTGCTTTGTGACCACCTAGGAGGGTGGGAGAGGGAAGGTGGTAGGGAGGGAGATGCAAGAGGGAAGGGATATGGGGACATATGTATATGTATAACTGATTCAGTTTGTTATAAAGCAGAAACTGACACACCACTGTAAAGTAATTATACTCTAATAAAGAGATGTTAAAAAATAAAATGGTGCTGGGAAATCTGGATAAACACATGTAGAACAATGAAATTGGACCCTTATCTTACACAACTCACAAATATTAACTTGAAATGGATAAAAGACTTAAACATAAGACCTGATACCATAAAACTCCTAGAAGAAAATGTAGAAAAGAAGCTCCTCAATAGTGGTCCTGGCAATGATTTTCTGGATATGACACCAAAAGCATAAACAATAAAAGTAAAAGTCAACAAATAGAATCACAACAAACTTAAAAGATTTTGCACAGAAACAGAAACAACTAACATAATGAAAAGACAAACTACAGAATGGGAGGAAATTTGCAAACCATATATTGGATAAGGGGTTAATATCCAAAAATATATAAAGTATCTTACAAAACTTAATAACAAAAAACAAACAACCCAGTTAAACACTAGGCAGAGAAGCTAAATAGACTTTTTCCAAAGAAAACAACCAAATGGCCAAGAGGTACATGAAAAGATGCTCAACATCACTAATCATCAGGGAAATGCAAATCAAAACCATATGTGCTATCTCTTGACACCTTTTAGAATAGCAACAAGAAGACAAGAGATAATAAGTGTTAATGAGGATGTAGAGAAAGGGATACTTGCACACTGTTGGTGAAAATGTAAATTGGTGCAGCTACTATGTAAAACAATATAGAGGTTCCTTAAAAAATTAATAGAACTACCATATGATCCAACAATTTCACTTCTGGGTATATACCCACAGGAAATAAAAACAGGATATCAAAGAGATGTATGCACGCCCACGTATATTACAGCACTATCCACAATAGCCGAGATTTAGAAATAATCTATGCACCCATAAACAGATAAATGGATTAAGAATTTGTAGTGTATACACATAATGGACTATTATTCAGCCATGAGAAAAACATCTTCCATTTGTGACAACCTGAATGGACTTTGAGGATATTATACTAAGTGAGATGAGTCAGAGAAAGAAAAATACCGTGTTATATCACTTATACGTGGAATCTAAAAAAGCCAAACTCACAAAAGCAGAGTAAAATGGTGGTTCCCAGGGCATGGGAACAGAGGGATAGACAGGGATAGAATAGTTTGTTTAATGGTACAAACTTGGAATGAGTAGTAGATAAGTCCTAGAGATCTAATGCACAATACAGTAAATACGGACAACAATATTGTGTTATAATCAAACTTGCTGAGACTAGATTATTCCAACCACTAAAAAGAAATGATAATTATATAATGTTATAGGTATTAATTATCACTATAATTAATCATATTACAACCTATAAATGTCTTGAATTAATATGTTATAGCATTGCATAAATTCAAGGTATATATGTCAAATATATTTCAAGAAAAAAATTTAAAAATAAACCATTATGTATATTAAAGGTGAAAAACAAAGACCAGAGCAAACCAACTTTGGCCTCTGTAAAATGGGTCCATTACTTGCTTGTGATGTGTTTAATGTTTCTGAAAGTAAAATCACTGAATGCAATTCTGTAGACTAACCTAGGAAGTAGAGCAATGATGACACTAATTAAAAATCGTTAAACCTTAAATTGCATTCCTATAATGATCCAGGTATATCCTAACTAAAATGAACTGATACATCGGAAATAAAGAATAAGGATGAACTATGATTTACTTGTGTGTTAAAAGTGAATTCAATTTGCCATTTCTGGTATTATTAGGAAGCTTATTAGGATATAAGACCTTGATGACAGAGACAAAAATCTTTCATCTTTTTTTTAGAGTCTGCCATTCCAGCATAAATTCTCTCTATCCATACCTTCTGTAAAATCCCTAACTTCAGTTTCTTAAGGTAATGAAAAACCAAAAAATAGAGCAGGAAATTCATAAGTTCCCTTGTAATCATTAGTCTCAGCCTCTTCCACCAATGTGTACCCCAGCTGTATTTAATCATCATTCCTTTCTCTGTTCCCCATATCTTTTAAATTATCCCAATGTTCAAAGATAAATAAAAATACAGTCTTCTCCTTGATGAACAACTCAAAAATTGTGCCAGATGGCCTCATTCCTTTTCTACAGTTTTAGTCTATAAATTTGGGTATACTTACACATTGTACCATAAAACATTTAAAGTTAACTTTTTCATTGGTATTTTGTCAACATCCTTATAAGAAATTCAAGGACTGATGCCTTCTATATATATGATCAGAGTACCAATAAACACTGTAAAATACATTCATTTGCATTGGGCTTTGGCTTTCTTAGAGGAAGAGCAACTGAGCTCACCGCCAGGAAACAAGTGGCCAGAGGTGAAGTATAGAGTGAGGTGAGTCAAAGATCCCAAACGATCACGTTCCAGATAATCAGTGTGATATGGATATGTGCATTTCATATGTCCATATTTTATGAGAGGTGGTGTGTTTTTCACAAAGAAGAACTGAAGTAATTACTAAGGAACGAGGCTACCAATTCTAGACCTGGGATGGCCCTCCTAGGCTGTATGTCAATGTCCTCATCTGTTACTCCTCACCCATCTCCTTACCAGAGCTGTTGCAGTGGGTGGGGTCAACAGGTCTTCCATTTTTATCAGAGCAGGCTATTGCTCGAAAACGCATGCCTTCTCCACATTCTTTGCTGTCTTCTTGTCCCCGCAATCCTCTCTGAGGCTCCCTTCTGCCTTCAGGAAGAATGCAGTCTGACCAATTTCCGTAAGGATGAGATGTAAACACATCACAAGGACACGGTTCTGTTTCCACTAGAGGGTACAGGTCAGCATCCTGGCATTTCTCCTTCTTCCTGCTTTTCCCTGTTCCAATGAGAGACATTGATGTATTAATTTCACATCTGCTGTTTTGTTAAAAGTCGCTCACATTTTATGTAAAAGCTCTTAGACTATTAAGTCTTAAATAAAATAAAGCCTTTCTTTTTTACACTTTTTTTTTTAAACACAGAAGGAAATCCTAGGACAATGAAAGCAATTCCCACAGCAACTGTGAAATTTAAGTTAATTTCAAAAAAAGAGATCTCATATTAGAGAGAGGCAAAAAATACTTAGAAGATGTTTGCTACAGTGGCTCAACAGATAGAAAAGTCCTTGATGTATTTAATATTGGTTTCCCTATAATTTGTTGATAAAAAACAGATAGATTACCTTGCCTCCATTTTCCATGAAATTATGGTTACCAGGGAAATGAACAAAACGGTGTAAGTATTAAGTCCTTCCCTTTTTTTCAAGTAACTTTTTAAAAGCAGTTTATTTATTCAAGGAACAAAATGATATCCTCCCAGACGATGGCCCTGGCGTGAGCCTGGGTGTCACTTGGTGTGTGGTGGACAAACTGGAACTTATTTTGGTTCCTCTCATCAGGCAGCTCACAAATGCTGACAGAAACAATAGATTGAAATAAATGCTCAATTCATTTTGGATAATTTAATCTGAGAAAAAGGTATGACTTGCACTTTGAGAGACCTTTTTAGGTTATGTATTTTAGAATATGACCTTACCTGACCAACTGACTTTGATGGACGTTTGAGGTGTAATCCCAACTTTGAGTAATGACAAGGCAGAGTCATTTTTCAAAGCTGTGAGTACTTGATCATTATGTTTAATGGATTCCAAGATGGCCTGTACCTTGACTCAACTTTGCTACCAACACACTTCCTCTAGATTTTTAAAAGTATTCCTAGATCTAATAATTCCACTTTGTTTCCTTATTAATGGGTCATTAGTGAGAGTCTTGGCTGGTTATATATATAGATATAAAATAGGCAGCTTTATTAGTTTATCTCCAGTCCTTATGGCTGTTTTGGAAACGCTTGCAGTAAGCTGATGCACAGACTACTTTCTTATTGTCAGTTAGTTTACTTTACACACAGCAATTCTACAGTTGTCACCTGGACGATTGGCTTTATGCCTTCTGTGATGCTTATGGCCACAATAACTAAGGATTCCTGCAGGACCTGAAACGATCTTGTAGAAGCTTCGGCCACACCACTGTCCCTCTGGGAGGAAGTATTCACTTGCCTCTACCATTAGGGGCACGTCCTGAGAATACGTTTGAGGAGCAGAGCATCTATCACCACTGTGAGAATTTACTGCATGAGAGATACATCAATGGGTGAGGAGGACTGGCGCCTTCTTATCAGCGTTTAACACGTAACCCAAGTCTCTGGTGCTTTTCAAATGCCCACAAAGTACCGTTGTCTCCATCGCTTATATTTCCATCCTATTCTCAACACACTTAACCCTAGATCTTGACTCTACCTATTCCTTAAAAGTACTTACTCTTGCCAAAGTAATAAAGTCATGAATTTTACGTCTTATCTTTCAGACCTGATCATTCAACAATAGTTCTGAGTGTTGACTATGCCATCATTCTTGAAATATCTTTCCCAAGTTTCATCACACCTTACCTTTATGTCCCTCACCCCTACTCCACACCCTCACCATCTCTCTGGGCACACCTTTTTTGTTTGTTTGTTGAATTCTTCTCCCTCTGTACCTCTCTTAACTGATAGGTTTCCTCAGGGCACTGCCCTAGATTCTCTTTTCTGATCCTACACCTTCACCACCCAAAGAGTTTAAATAATCGTCTACAACCTTTAAATCCCTAATTAGTATCTTCAGCCCAGATTTCTTATTCAAGCTTCTGAGCCATAGACTGGAAATCTACACCTAAAGAGCCAGTCAAACTCAACGTGGCAAAAGCTACACTCACCTTCTGACCATCACAGCCATCCTTTCTCCTGCATTTCCCAGTTCTACCAACATGACTGAGTCAAAAACTGGAGTGTCACATTTGAATCATTCTGTTGTGCTACCTGTATCTGTTTAACGACAAAGATCTATCATTTCAAACACCTAAATATCTCTTGAATCAGTCTGCTGTATCCATTCTGACTGATACCACCCATATTTAGCCCTCCTCCAAATCTCAGCTTAAATCACTACAATGACACCTTCCAAGATCTTACTGCCACCATAACTCACTTCCTTCAATCTATTCCCTGCACTGCAGCCAGGACCAACTTACAAACCTGGAAATCTGATCACATGACTCATCTACTTAAAACTCTCCAGGGACTTACCACAGCTCATGGAATGAAGTCTAGACTCCTCACCTTGGTCACCAAGGTTCCATAGGATCTGGGTCTAGTAGTGTTTGCCTCCGACTGTGTTGCATCACTCTGCCTCTGGCACGTTATAAGTAATACTGAACATTTTTTAGTTCCTAGAAGCTACTCATTTAACTGCTGGCCTTTGCACGTTCTACGCCAGAAATTGCCACCAGTTCTACCTCCCCTCCGTTTCCTAGCTAATGATTATTTGTCCTTTAGGTCCAAACTGATAGATCATTCCCTCCGGAAAGTCATCCTTGAATACACTCTTCATCTCAGTTCTAGAAGAGGCGTTCTTATGTACTTGTGTAGCATGTGGTAGGCAGAATGATGGCTCTGCAAGAATTTTTTACATCCTAATCCCTAGAACATGTGAACACGCTACTTTAGATGGCAAAATGAACTCTGTAGATGTGACTAAGCTTGCGGATCTTGGGATAAGGAGATTATCTTCCTGGGTTCAACATAATCACATGATCTTAAATTCAGAGAACCTTTCCTGGCTGAGGAAAGAATCAGAGGCAAAATAACTATGAAAGAATGATCAAAAGATGATGTAATGTTTCTGAATTTCAAGACTTTGGAGGAAGGGAGCCATGAGCCAGCGCCTAGAAGCTGGAAAAGAAAACATTTTCCCTTAAACCTTCCAGAAAAAAATGCTACCCTGCCAACATCTTGCTTATAGCCCCGTAAAATCTATGTCTGACTTCAGACCTATAGAACTGTAAGAGAATAAATTTGTTGTTTTAAGCTATCAAATCTGTGGCAATTTGTTAAAGAAGCAATAATAAAAAAATAATACAGCACCCTATATGACAGCTATTGTAACAGGTACTATACTGTGTTGTAACTGTCTGTAGCAAAACTCTATCTCTCATTAGACTGGAAGTTCTTAAATTAGGGTCATGTCTATCTATTCCCTTACAGTGTCCCCAAGGCCTAGCACACATAAATGGTAAACAAGAATTGTTCCTTGAATAATTGTGCAAAGTTTTTTTAAAAAAGGAAAAAAAAAGGAAGAAATGAGAGAAAGAGAGAGAATAGGAATAAATAATAAAATGTTCATGTACAAAGTAACCAAAAGTTACTGGCAGAACAAATATTTTGTACAAATATATGCTGTCTCTATATTTGTGATATCCTTCTTAATTACACGGCATCACTGTTTGAAGAAGGCTTTGAGCAAGTTAGTTAATGTAGAGATGGTTTTCACAATAAGAAACCGATTACCAGTGGTCCTTAACTCTGATTACATTCTAGTCATAATCAGTATTAAACCTTGGATTCAGGACCAGCCAGTACTTTAAAAATTTTAAAAATCAATCTCTACTACAACTCTAAAGACATTTTTTCCTCTTAAGTCAGAGAGAAATTTGTAACTGATTCCACAAAAACACAAAACTACAATATTTAATAGGTATTAGTTACCCAGTTTTTGGTTTTTTGGTGTTTTTTTTTTTTTTTTTTTGCGGTACGCGGGCCTCTCTCGTTGCAGAGCACAGGCTCCGGACGCGCAGGCTCAGCGGTCATGGCTCACGGGCCCAGCCGCTCCGCGGCATGTGGGATCCTCCCGGACCGGGGCACGAACCCGTGTCCCCTGCATCGGCAGGCGGACTCTCAACCACTGCGCCACCAGGGAAGCCCTACCCAGTTATTTTGAATATATAGATACATATGAATAACCTAGATAGATTATACTATTTGAAGGATTATTTACAGCATTGTGTAAACAACTGCTTTAATTATCACTAAATCTGAAACCCGTGATTATCTAGTTTGCATACAACAAACACCCAGATATTAACTTACGGTTTCTGGTTAAAAAAATGGAAAAAGAAAAATAAACACTGTAGATGGTCCCCTATACAATGAAGATGCTTATACTTGTGTCTGTATGCTCTTCTGTGTGTGTCTGTGTTAGAGAATCATACTGCTTTAGTCTAAGCCCATCCCTTTTTACTATCATTCATGTTAGAAATTGCTTATTAAGTTTAATACTAAATTACAGGGGAAAAACCAAAACACAAGCATTAGTATCACAATAAAAATAAAGCTTGAGAACTGCAGATTTTTCACTACTTGTTTTTCTACCAATGATACTGCAAACAAAAGAAGAGTGAAGAGTATTTTGCTCTCCATCTGTGTCTACAAAGATTAAGCCATTGAAGTTGCTGACTGACAGTGATCTCAGTGTTTCACACAGAGGAAATTAAAGACGATAACAGGATGCTCTGTGCTTGGACAGACAGACCCTTAGATAGTTAGATGCATTTCAGGAAGAATTTAAATAAACCCTACCTCTTGTATCTTCCCATACACAGAAAAGCATTATGATCATTACCTTGAGATTGCTGTTCTTTGTGACTAGCTGTAAGTTTCTACCAAGATGTATGCTGACTGCATGTATTCCCTAACAGCAACAAAATCACATATAAACTAGCCTTCCCTCCCTACCTCTCTGGAGCACTTCCTCAGAGCTATCTGAGAGGCTGTCTCCTGTGCTAGAGTCCTCAGTAAGACCCTGGATAAACCTTAACTCACAACTCTCATGTTGTGCATTTTTCTTTCAGTTGAATGTTTTGGTGACCACAAAGGGACCAAGAGCTGACTTCTCTCCTTTGCCTGAACTCTACAAGTATCTGGAGCCTTGGGCCCAACATGGGCCCCTTGTGCTGGTCCACTTCCTTGGGGAGTCCAGACAACTGGGTATGTCTCTCCTGGGTCTTGGATCTCACATCTTGATTGATGATTCTGAGTTTTATTTGGTGGTTGTTAAACTCCTTGCCATGAGGGGTAGGTTTTCCTTGAACTTAGGTTCAAGAAGAGGTAGCTGGGTTACCAAGTCGAAAGACACTGGGAAAAGTTTGCTCAGTTGAAAGATACTGAGTGGGTTACCCCGGCTGAGAGACAGCAGGAGGTTGCTCAGTTGAAAGACACCAAGTGGTCTGGACTAGGTGATTAGGTAGGGGGCTAGCCTGGTGTCTTTCTTGAATACCTTAACAGAGTTTGTCTGAATAAAAGTCAAGATACCATGTGAGAGCTTTCAGCTCCGAAGATTAGGGACACAGCTCCTCCCAACCAGTTGCAGTTTTCTCAGTCAACTGGGAAATTTATGGGAGTGGCAGAGGCAAGCCCTCACACCATTCAGTGTGAGTAACCCACTCATTAAAGAAATGTGCTCTCCGGACGCACACATCACATTGGCCAACCAGTGCTCCAGTCTCCATGGAGATTTTATACAGCCAGGGGGAGAAACTGAGACCTGTGAAAGCCCTGAGAAGACTCTAAGGTACCACCCAGAGGAGTGACATCAGCCCACCAGTCTTCAATAGTAATTTTATCCTGACAAACCAACACTAAAATGGGAAACAAAGCCTTCAGATCAGAAGAAAGCGGTACCAGATAAACCCGGCAGGGTATGAGCCAGAGGTTTATGTTTATAAGGAGCTTATACATGCAAGTAGTTAATTGGGAAATGGAGGAAATGTCATCCTGAAAAAGGTGAAGATGGGACTCTCTTGACATTCCAAAACTGGCTTTTACGTATGCAGTCAGGGGAAGCTGGCTTTATAAAACATCTTTTCAAAATTCTGACCCAAAGGGAACAGAAGTCCTTCTAGGAGGAGCTTACAATTATCTCCCTGAGCCTTTGAGATGTAAATGTTTTACCAGGTCCTCTCAGGAAACTCTTATCTAGACTATCTCCAATTTCTGAGATTTAAAAAAAAAAAAAAAGGGTGTGTGTGTGGGGGGGCGGGGAAGAAGCCTTTTAAAACCCAAGTGAGTTAACTTATTCCAACTGTTATTATAAACTAGCAAGTTTTATATTGTAATACCCGATTCATGACTTAAGTTTTAAAATGAGGCTATGCAATCTCTGGTTGTGCCTATTTATATGTCCGTGTGTACATTATAGATACATGTTTCTACCTTTGGTGATGGTATTATCAAAATTAAACTGTAAAAAAGAACTATTTAATTGGCTTAAAGAAAATTAAATGCTTGTATACATTCTCAGAAATACAATACAAATTAACCCAAATGGTTTTTTTAAGATCACGATTGCCAACTGAAAAAAAAAAAAGCACAACCTGAGAGTTGTGAGTGAAGTTTTATTTGGGGCAAAATGAGGACTATTGCTCGGGAGACAGCATTTCAGACAGCTCTGAGAAACTGCTCCAAAGAGGTAATGGGAAAGGTCAGTATATATATGATTTTGGTGATGGTGTTTCTGCTAGTCCCATGCAGGTTACTGCTGGTCACAAGGAGCAGATGTCACCATGAAGGATTTTAGTGCTTTTCTAGATATGAGGAGATACAAGAATTGGGTTCATAAAATCATCTCCTGAAAATATCTAACTATCTGAAGACCTGTTTTTCCCAGAGCACACAATGCTTCATTCCTGATCTCCACCCTGAACACCTTTCAGCGGGTGTTGAAGGTCAGCAGCTGCAGCAGCTCCTGATTTAACCCTTGTAGAGGTCGATGGCAAGTGCCAATGCCGAATGCCAGTTCGTAGCTGACATGATCTACGATTAATCTTTACCCAATAAAAACAAGTTTGTTGGTTTAACTAAAAGAGTCCTATCTTTAGAATTAAGAACATTATATGTACAACTGTTATTGTGTCCATTTACTAAACGTCAAATAAGATGTTATCTCTAACAAACTTTGTCAGCAAGAAAACTAATGATATTTTCATAAAGAAATTTAGATCCAAATGGGCTAAGACTTTTTTAGATGAATGCTTTAAGAACAATTATGTCTTATTGTATGTCTACTTAAAAATAGTTTCTCCAGATCTTTCAGTAACTTGAAATTTTAGAGGTTTACTAAGTTAAATGATGGGAATTCATTGAACGTCTAGATCATTTCCAAATAATAGAAAATACTGGGAAATTAATTGCTAAGCAAGTCTAAATTTATCTACTTTGGTCTTCCTATTTAAAAAAAAACCTAAAGATGTTTGGTTTATTGGTCACATATCTTATACCACAGTGAGGAAAAATTACACTGTGAAAAAATGTGTTTCTAGAGGTAATGGAATATGTTCGTAAGTTTGCCAATCAGGCACGCTCATGTGACAAACAGTTCATAACTGCTGACTTCTTGGTTTTTGCTAGAGATTGGGGTTTTTAAGGGTTGAGAATTCTGATTAATATGTGTAATTAGAACCACTAAAATAAATAAAACATCTTTGTATGCAAGAATACTTTTTAAAAGGGTAAACGAAAAGGAAATGCCTTCTGTTAAGGGAAAACAAAGTAATTTTGTCCTAAAGAGAGGTTAAGAGAAAAAGAAAAAAAGAGCAAGGGAAAGCATAGGACACAATCTGGAAGAAAAAAGGCAAATTACAGGGTTATGAAAAGAAACCCTGAGAAAGAATTTGATGTATGACCAGGGCTGGCAAAGATTAAAATGAACTTAATTGGCTAAAAGAATTCTAAGAATATTAAAATAAGCTGGTGCAAAACTAGAATTTGATTTTCTCTCTGTTATGTCCTCTAGCTAATGTTGGCATGTCTCCAGGGGACCCTGAAACATCTCAAAGAAAGATATTAAACTAATTAGGTTTATTTGTTATATTAAATTACATGATTAACATTGTTAAATAAATGATGATAAACCTTAGGTAATACTGTATGAGTAAATGTTACCAATATAAATATTCTAGAAGTTCTAGGAAATTCCTAAAATTCAGATGTCCTACTCTAATGTTATCATAGTCCAATTATCTTAAAATGTGTGCAACAGAAATAACCAAATTTCTTTGTCGATTGTAATCGTATCTTTAACCATGCCATTTTAAGTCTTTCTTCATGTATAGATAGTATTATTTTACTCTGTCGCTTTTATTAAAATTTTTCATCTTCAAGAAGAGTCACGGAAGGACTTTTTTTTTTTTTTTTTGACAATTACAGGTTTCTGATAGCTTTCAGATTATACTGCTGAACTGGGTATGAAATTAAAGAATTCTAGTGAAAAATCTGATGACTTCATAAAACTGTTAACAGGAGATCAAGATCAACAACACTTAATTGCATCTGACTGAATGAACTGATGAATATGGTTATAATTTTTATGACCTTTTGTCTAAAATATTACTGTTTATCTTTGTTTTCTTGATATAAGGAAATCTTTCCTCTTACGCTATGACTCACACCAATTTGATAAATTATACCTTTGTAAGCAGAATTGAAACATTTATCTTTTTCTCTCTTCCTGATCCCTCTAGAAGTGGAAACTCCTTATTCTTATTTTCATGGAAATATAGTTATTTGCAAAAGTTCAATAAAAATCTCTTCTCTGTTTGACAGGTTACAATGGCAACGCTGGTTATATTAACATAGCTTTGACTGGAATGCCTTATTTGAGAATATGCATAGAATCAGATATAACAAGTCAGCTTTAAAGAACTAAGATGGACTTTATGGAGCCATAAAGCCCCTTAGAGAAACAGCCTAGTGCCTTATTTGCAGGGTTCCCAGCATCCTTATCAGGTGAATAAGAAAGGACCCTCAAGGGCTTCCCTGGTGGCGCAGTGGTTGAGAGTCCGCCTGCCGATGCAGGGGACACAGGTTCGTGCCCTGGTTCGGGAGGATCCCGCATGCCGCTGAGCGGCCGGGCCCGTGAGCCATGGCTGCTGAGCCTGCGCATCCGGAGCCTGTGCTCCGCAGCGGGAGAGACCACAACAGTGAGAGGCCCGCGTACCGCAAAAAAAAAAAAAAAAAGGACCCTCAAGATATTTTGGGAACCTTGAGAAGGGAGGAATTCACCCAAACCTATACAGGTCAATCTGATGGCAAGTCCTAGGCATAATTTTTGTGGCCTTGAGAAGCCTTAATGAAGTTCAGTCAGGGACTGTTTATGACAAGCTTCAAAAAACACAAATTTAAAAGAGCCTATATAATCAACTGCTATTCTTGGTACACTTATGTAAATAATCAGGCCGAGTTTATTGAAACCAGACTTACTTTGTAAACAAGTTAGTCTTAGTTTGGCTGTATTTGGTGGAAATGAGGATGACTTTAGAGAAAATATATGTTTCAGTAATATACGTTTATAGATATCAAGTTCTTGTGCTATTAGTTATCTACAAGGTTTTGGTATTTACTGCCTGAAACTCACTTCCTAGACGGCTCCTGTTGCTATGTTACATTATCACAAAAGTTTAAGTCACTTGTTAAAAGAACGTTTTTAGCTTGTTTCTGAAGTTTATCACAGTAATCTATGTTTGGATAAAGATCGGATACCCTATGACTACAACCAGAAGAATATATACTGGAAAAGACATCATTTAAAGGACTCTCTTCAGCTTAGATGGAAAGGTCCTTATCAGGTACTCTTAACTAGCTCATGCACAACAAGACTAAAGGGAACTGACTCTTACGATTCATATTTCCCATTTAAAAAGGGCCCTGCACTGGACTGGTATATAGAGAGGATTGCTAACCTCAAACTCACCTTGACACAATACTCAAACAGAGAAGCCATACCCACAGCAGGAAGAGATGAGGGCATCAGAAGTAGATAGCTATTCCAAGATGCCACACCGGACCTTGATTTCTTGGATTTTTACATGTGAACCAAATGTTTTTGTATCATGGGCACAACCCTATGCAAATTTTTAAAAATCTATCTCATTTTTTGGTTTATGGTCAATTACCTACATCCAGTACTTCTGGTTCACCTTGGTGGATTTCTCTTCTCCAAGGATGTGATTGGATGGTACCTTAGAAAATTTATTTTAACCTAAATATGAATTTTCTATCAGAGTTACTCAAGCTCAATCAGAACAATGAGCTAAATTTAATTCAAAAAACATAACCTCCCATAACTTATCCCATAACTTATCAGGAGGGACTCTTCCTCAGTTATGGAATGGATTTATATGGGTAATACCAGGCAACAGTCGTTAAAGTCTAATGACTCTGTTGGGCTTGTAATAGAACACATTTAATGACTCACATAAAAAGTATCAGATTTGTGCCTTAAACAATCTGCTTCCTAGTCTTAGTGATCTCAAGAACTGGTTTGATGCTGGAAGTTCATGGCATAAATCCTTACTATGACCTTATTAATACTTCTAGCTGTAGAACTTGTGTTCTGCTTACAAGATAGTTGTAGATTTGGTAATGCAAGAATAAACAGCGTCTCCAACAAAAGCAGTAATGACTAAGAGATTTGAAATGTTTGATCGAATATAGAGTTCTATATAGAATTAAAATGATTATAATAGTGTAACTCTAGATATGGGAAGAAACAATCGGGGAGAATCATTTCCTGGACCGTAAGAGACTAGTAAGACAGGTGGTCCAGAGACCTTTATGGTAACCATTAGAAGGGCCCAATTCAGTCATAGCACATTGGGTGGCCTTTCAACGAAATCCTATGAAATCCTTGACGTAGGGCCCTAGGACAAATTGGTAATGAAACGGCTCTCAAACTTTGGTTGAATTTACGACCAAAATGGGGAAACTTCCAACAAAAGAAGAGCAAAGAGTATGTCATTCTCCATCCAGGTCTACAAAGATTAACCCATTGCAGTCACTGACTGACCGTACACTCAGTGCTTCTAACAGAGGAAATGAAAGACAATAAAAGGATACTCTGTGCTTTGAACAAATAGACCCTTAGATAGTCAGACGCACTTCAGGAAGAATTTTAATAAACTTCACTTCTTGCGTCTTCCCATACACAGAAAGTGCTATGATCATTACCTTGAGATTGCTGTTGTGACTAGCAGTAAGTTTCTACGAAGAAGTATGCTGACTGCATACATTTCTTAACAACAACAAAATCACATATAAACTAGCCTTCTCCCCTACCTCTTGGGAGCAGTCCCTCAGAGCTATCAGAGGCTGTCTCTGGGGCAACAGTCCTCAGTAAGCCCCTGGATAAACCTTAACTCATAACTCTCACGCTGTGCATTTTTCTTTCAGTTGACACTACTATATAATTCATTTGGTTGATTTTAACAACTCATGTATTTCATGAAATTAGCCAGTTGTTTAGGTGTCATCTAGATACTGAAACATACAAAGATCAATCAGCTAGGCAAAAGCATAGCAGTTAATAATTTAGAAAAGAAATTCTAAATATTAATGTAATTCTTAGGATAGAGTTTGCAAGCAAAAATATAACAGTTCTTCAGTATTTACCTTAAAAGTATATATTAAATAAAAGTCAAATTCATCAAAATTTTGACAATTGATAACACAAACTGTACTGGTTGCAAAATGAATAAGTATCCTAGGCTTTTCAATTATTTCATTCTCAGTTTACAGATACAAAACATCATTAGCAAACCTTCAAGACAAAGAAAAAAATTGGCCATTAATTAAAAACTTTCTTTCCCTCTCAAGGAAATTCTCTCTCATCTCAAAGATATAGACAGAGTTTCTAGGATAATGGCTTCTGAAGGATTATGTAGGAACATGCAAACCAAGTTCCATTAAATTGCCCCTGAACTTGGAATTATTCCTGTCATACATTCTATCCCATCATATTGTTAGAGAATAAGAAATTTGTTTTATCTTAGAAACATAAGCAATGTTGCATAAAATTATATATGAAATTTTTATAGAATAAAGTATAACATTTAATTTGATGTTTCTATTTGTGAGTATACGTTTCACCTGGACTTACAAATGGGCTTCTGATTTGTGTGCACAAATCCTGTTAAGCGCTCTCATGGATTTTGTCAATCCATTAGAGTGAGCTAAATGTAAAACAATCTGGTATACAATGCTTTCAAACAAAGGTCTTGAAACTGAGAGAATTAGCACTTGAATTGCTCATGAGAAAAAAATGGTCATCTGTGCTTAATTCTTCAATGTCAACACCAATTTTATTAACCCAATTACTATTTTGGCATTTTCCTTTCATTCTTCATTCCCTGAATTAAGTTTTCTGCAAATATGAAAAAAACATTCAATGAAGAGATGTTCTGCCATATTTATCTAGATAAGAAGTAGGATATATATTATTACATCAATATTATTTGTATATTACAGGCAAAAATTGCTCTAAGACCTTGATTAAACTATTCACTGCTTTAATTTCCATTAAATTTCAAGGATGTAAATAGAACCAATAATTAGCATATGCCACAAAAGCAGAATCTATGTATGTAATTCGATTTGATTTTTCTATTTTTGGCTGCACTGGGTCTTCCTTGCTGCACACGGGCTTTCTCTACTGAGGTGAGCAGGTGCTACTCTTAGCTGCCGTGTGCAGGCTTCTCATTCTGGTGGCTTCTCTTCTTGCAGAGCATGGGCTCTAGGTGCAGGGGCTTCAGTAGTTGCAGCACGTGGGCTCTAGGGCATGTGAGCTTCAGTAGTTGTGGTGTGCGGCTCTGTAGCTGTGGCTTGTGGGCTCTAGAGCGCAGGCTTAGTAGTTGCGGCACGCAGGCTTAGTTGCTCCACGGCACATGGGATCTTCCCAGACCAGGGATTGAACCTGTGTCCCCTGCACTCACTGGCAGGTGGATTCTTAACCACTGCACCACCAGGGAAGTCCCTGTAATTCAATTTTTGCCTTCCACCACTAAAATTTTAAAATATCAAGTTACTTATAAGGTAATGGCAAAAGATAATGACATAGGTGAGATCTGCCTTTGATGTTCTTTACAAATCAGAGACTGCTTTCAAACTTGCTGAGATCCTGGCATGGAAAACATCAGAAACTCTGCCACTAACTACTCCAGGAACTTGGTGGATATATTGCCATTTATGACTACAAAGATTATAAGCTGTATAGAGAAAAACTTCATAGCTTTGGAATGGTTCACATCTTTCATTTGTTTCACAAGTATTAATTGAGTATCTATTATGTGCCAAGCTTTGGCACTGAGGATGCATAATGGCAGGGAGGGAAAGGGAGGGGAGAGACCTGATACAATTTCCCATCCTTCTGGAACATATATTCTCCTTGATCAGTTTCAGGAGAGCATCACTTGCCTGAAGCTAAAGAATGAAAAGCACACCCTACCTGTGAGCTGTCGCCGTCTACTTCGAGTTGTTTCACAATTCGTGGAGCAGGGCGTAAACTTGGACCAAGCAGTGAAGGTGCAGTCATCATGACAGGGTACTGTACATTCTTGAACAAGGGGAGGCATGCCATTTGTCTGCTTGAGGCATTCCGTCATTTCTGCCGACTGGTTATTACCAGAGATGCACGAGACAGCTAAAAAAACATGGATTCTTTTGTTGTTATTTTAATTAAATCAAGCTGCTGGTTCTTGGACGAAATTGCAGAATTCCCCAATGTTTGAAAAGTTTGGTTATCACTGTGATTGCAAAAGGTGTTCAACATAGCTAACCTTATTTGTCTCTGGAAATTAAACATTTATTGTTGTCAGTGAAGGTATTTGAGAATTTAATTGGTTTCGTTATTAATCCGAACCCAGCATTGACAGCAACCAAAATAACATTCAGTAATTTTCTGTATGTCCTGCCTGTGAGCATTTGATCTCTAGAGATGATACAAAACTAGAAAAGAGAATCTGTAAAAGAATAATAATAGGAGGTCCACCCACATCTCTACAAATGACCCAGTTTCATTCCTGGATGGACCTAGAGTCTGTCATACAGAGTGAAGTAAGCCAGAAAGAGAAAAACAAATATCGTATATTAATGCATATATGTGGAATCTAGAAAAATGGTACAGATGAACCGATGTGCAGGGCAGAAATAGAGATGCAGACATAGAGAACGGACATGTGGACACAGGAGGGGAAGGGGAGGGTGGAACGAATTGGGAGATTAGGATTGACATATATACACTATCATGCATAAAATAAATAGCTAGCGGGAACATCCTATAAAGCACGGGAAGCTCAGCTCGGTGCTCTGTGACGACCGACCTAGATGGGCGGGATGGTGGGGAGGGGTGGTGGGAGAGAAGTCCTAGAGGGAGGGGATATAGGTATACATATAGCTGATTCACTTCACTGTATAGCAGAAACTAACACAACGTTGTAAAGCAATTATACTCCAAAAAAAAAAAATTAGAAAAAAAGAGGAATAGGAGGACAAAAAAGGACAAAACCACCAAAAGATCATCTGAACTTTTCCTAGATTTGATTTTTGTTTACTTGTTTAAATGGCACTTATGTAAATGGCCCTATTTTTCACTTCAGTCAGTATTTTAAAAGGAATTTCTGCTTTCTACAAGTAAGTTTTTTCCCTTGCTAACATTTCAGGATCAGTTAAAATTTTTATTTTTTTTTTTACATACAGGCATCATCTATCCAGATAATCCCCAATACAAATATCCTACCAGTTGCAGATGTTTCTCACATACTTTTTCAGCTGGAATGTCTCCAGTCATACCATGAACTGATAATCTCAAGATAAGACATTTTTGAGATTTTGCTTAATTTTTTGAGTCTTTGGACTAATGCCATTTATTTTATTAAGAATGAATGATATTTTTGTGCATCTTTTCTTCACCCTAATTACGGACTCTAAGGATATATCTTTATTTTCTAGACCAGCATGTCTCAACCTTGGCACCACTGACGATTTAGATTGGATAATTTCATTTTGTGGGTACACAAGTGTGTCCTGTGCATTGTAAGAGACTTAGCAGCATTCCTGGCCTCAACCCACTAGATGCCAATAGCACACACACCCTCCCAGTTTTGAAAACCAAAAATGACTTCACACAGTGCCAAATGTCACCCCCTGTTGAAAACTACACTTCTCAACTGATTCCTAATCACCGATGTCTTTGAGAACATAGAGATCTGATGGCATAACTTCTGACCTACTAAACCAGCATCTCCGGGGGAGAAGTCCAGGAATATTTTTGTCTTTAAGTGTCCCAAGTGGTTCTGATCCAGCCTGTCCACTGACCACCCACTTTTAGCGTGATGCCTTTGGACATGGTATTTGTTAATGGATATCTGCTGCGTTCATCATCCTAAAGAAACTACGGTTTAGGATCATTTTTATTACAGCTCTTTAAAATCTACCAAGTCACAAGGAATAAAGAGACCACAGCCTAGGAACAATGCTGTTAAGAACTTTTTATATACACTTCTTTAACACAGGGTAAGTATACACAGGGGCTTTCGGTGGCCCATTTCTCTTATATTCTGAATTCCTTTCTTTATTCTGAGCACAGCAGAGAACAAGTCAATCTGAACACCATTTATCCAACTATCTATCTATCTATCTATTTACTGGTGAAAGCCAAACCTAGCTAATGCTTTAGGACAAAGGAATCAGCCAAGATGACAATGGATACACGCACAACACTTCCCAGTTTGTACATCTGCTCCGCAGCAGGTGGGGCTATTCATTAATTTTGAATAGTTTTTGCTCTTGTTTTTATCCACATCCTAGGAACAAAATCCATGGCACATCAAACCAACATCACCTGCATTTTCTTTGTTGGGACTGTTATAGCCATGAATGATGAATAAAATAAGATACTTTCTTAAGTAGTGTACAAGCAAATGTTACTTGAATTTCATGTTTAGATAAATAATTTGGAGTTAATTTAGGGGATTTTTATCATGCCAAGTTTTCTTTTCCAAGATGACAATGCACTGAATAATATGAAGAGGAATTTTAAATACTTTCAAAAAGTACTGCTATTTGAAAATTAAACCTCTATGAATATACAAATGAAGAGTTTTTCCAATGATAATACATTATTTTAAAATATTCACTTTCTAGGACTTCCCTCATGGCACAGTGGTTAAGAATCTGCCTGCCAATGCAGGGGACACGGGTTCGAGCCCTGGTCCGGGAAGATCCCACATGCCGAGAAGCAACTAAGCCCATGTGCCACAGCTACCGAGCCTGTGCTCTACAGCCCGCGAGCCACAACTACTGAGCCCACGCACTGCAACTACTGAAGCCCACGCACCTAGAGCCCGTGCTCCGCAGCAAGAGAAGCCACCTCAATGAGAAGTCCGCGCCCCACAATGAAGAGTAGCCCCCGCTTGCCGCAACTAGAGAAAGCCCATGCACAGCAACGAAGACCCAACTCAGCCTAAAATAAATAAATAAATTTATCAAATATTCACTTTCTATATTTCATGTCAATAAGTTTAAAATTTGAAAGCTATGATAAACATTCAATGATATTTTTAAGTTCTACAAACTGTCTAAATTAGAATACACTGGATTTATGAACGTCTGTATTGAACCCTTTGCACAAGAAACTAAGAATAGCTTTAGCGTATGACAGAATTCACAGACACTGTTGTTAAGTGCCATGAATGCAAATTCCATCCCCAAACACCTGGGTGTTACGTGAACTGAGATGAGTTATTTAAATTGTTTATGCTTTGGTCTCCTCATCTTTAAAATGAGTATTATAAGAGCACATAAACAAAGGGCTGTGAGAATCCTCAAAGCCGTGTGTCACACCCACCAAGAGCCAAATAAAGGCTATTATTATTATCCTTTATATTCGTTTTAAATCAAGCAGGCTGATAGTTCTAGCAAGCATACATGCACACACTCTCGCTCACCACACCTCATTTCTTCCTTGGCCATCCTCAGATTAAGGTGAAGAGAAAACTGGGTAAATCTTCACCTGGTTCTGTACTACACTTACAATCACCATTAGTCAACCGGTATACTAGATAGGCCCTTAACACATTCAATGCATTCACAGGACTACGTAGAATAAATCAGATCCGTCACTCCTGCACAAAGCGACCCAGTAGTCTAACGGAGGCTTTGGAGGATCCTAAGGGCCACAGAATGCATTCAGAGTTGTAGTATGAACTTGACCCACATTAGACTGAAGACCATTGCCCTAGGTTATCACTGATGATCAGCTCAGGGGTGAGTGGCAATCGATATGCTACACGGCATGCAATCATCCGTTTAGGCCAGGCATTATGGTTCTCAGATTTCTTCAGGTTCAAGATCCTAATTTACTTTCAAGTGTGAAAAGAACCACTAGAAATAAAAACATGAACAAGTTGGATAAAACAATTTACTTCTTGGGCATGTTCTAGTATAAAAGGAATCATTTAGTAAACATTTATCAAATGACGGGACATTGAATGATACTAGAGGGTAGGCAAAAAATGAAGAAATAGCGGGCGAGAAGTATGCAGGACTGGAAACCCAACAAAGGAAAGATGACAGATACATACAAAGGAAATGAAAAGGGAAGACATTTAGAGTAAGCGGGGATAACTAGTAGCTAGAGGTACAACCCAATTCAGAGGCCCCTTCCACTGGGCAACTCATGGGCAAAGGATATTTTTTTAAATTTCTATCTTATATTGGAGCATAGTTGATTAACAATGTTGTGTTAGTTTCAAGCGTACAGCAAAGTGATTCAGTTATACATACAGATGTATCTATTCAAAGGATATTTTTAAGCTATGTTATTTTTAACCTACAATATAGCTCTGTGGCCAATATTAAGTGTGTATGGACTCCTTAAGTCAAATAATTTCTTTGAAGACTAAATCAGAGGTGGTAAGTAGAGTGTACTTATCAAATTGTGGGCCTTGGTGTTTAACAGAACTAAAGAGACTTTCATTTTTTTTTTTTTTTTTTTACTGTTACCTTGGGCAGATTATGTAAATTCTACTAAAACAATTAACTCATCCATACAACGGGAATAACACCTACATCTTATGATAAATTGATGCAGATGAAGTGTTTAGCACAGAACTAAGCCCTTGGTACATCTGCCTAGAGAGTTTTTATTATCATGAGGAAGGCTATTGGAAATGAAATTTAAGACATGGCTGCAAAGAAGATCCCACCATCTCTTGCCTTGGCTCAGGAAGAATTTTCCAAATCCTACCAAACCCTCTTGACCCCTAAGAAATGTGACTGGAGCCTCCCTTCAATTATAATATTGAAGTCAGTAGGCTCTTCCAAGGACCGCATGGCCCTCCCAAGGATACTGTGTTGTATTTCCAAGTGATGCTCTTGCACTATGCTTAGTGCCTATAAAAATGGGGATACAGTAAAAGCTACCATATAAGACCACAACTCCAAGAAGTCAGAAACTGGAATCTAAGGTCTGCTGGGAATTCTTTCCAGAAGCACCAAGCTCAAAATCCCTAGTACTTAAGAGTCTAATGAGAAAAGCGTGAGTATTTGCACACAAGAGTGCTGGCCATATTTTCACCTCCCTTACGGAGGTGGTCATATCCAACAAAAACAGTGCCACGCCCCTCTGTGCTAATGCTGAGTTCATGAGAATTTTAACATCTAAGTAATACTTAGGGGCATATATTGTAGCAACGCTTTTCAGACCGTTAGGAGCATTTGAGCTTCATTACTGATCACAAGAAGAATAAACATAAGGCAGAAAAAATAGCTCATGCCCTGGGATGAGGAATAAACCTTCTTAAGGTCACTTTCTCTACCCCCATGGCAGACTAGACACGAGGCTGCTTATACACCTGGATCTTTATTACCTATACCTTCTTCCCTAATAGACCTTATTGAAATTGACCCATTTATTCATCCATCCATCCAATCACTTGGTCACAAAATATAAGGAACTATGAATATTTAGAAAAGTATTTTCTGTGTGTGTATGCAGATATACAGGTACATATAAATAATCTAGCTTTTGGGAGGCTATAGTAGTGGCAGTGACAGGCAGGTAGACAGATAATAGGAGCACAGTAATGTAGTTTCCCTAAAGGCAATAACCCATGGGGAAATCCTGGTAAACAAGAGAAAAGTAGGTACTTGCCTTGAATGGAAAGGATGTGCTCAGGGCAGGCATGAAACAAATAGGCCATTACAGAGAATGGACCTGTCAGACACCTGCTATTTAGATGAACTCTGAGTTCCGGGACTTGTGGATCACAGCACATCACTTGCAGGTCACAATCTAGAGAAAAGATGTCTCTTTTGATGGTTTTAAGTATTTAAAATACTGTACTATACTAGGGGGAAAGGTCTTTCCATCAGGCAAGGAAGAGGTATTCACTAGTGACCATCCCTGTCATGTATTTCTACCTGGAATGAATCATTTAAGCAGTGGCAATTTGATGCTTAATTATATTTTATTTATTAAACTTGAAATACTGCTGTCTTTACTGGAGGAAAATTGTACTCCCAGGTAAAATGAGCTCAAATAGCTGCAGAACAACCTCACTGTGCATTGTTTGAAATTTAGCTATCTTAAGCTTTGAGCAGAAAGCTCTCAGAGTAGCTGCCGGGGACAGATGGGTATTCTCATTAAGGAATGATGGAGAAGCAGGTGGCTGAGCTAAGCTATTGAGACAAGAGCTCTCAGACAAGAACAGTCACCTGGTAAGTGGATATGGTCGGGTGACCTGGAACCTTCCAAACATCTCTGTGATGCCTGAGGTCACAGTTTCCTACTCATAGTGTCTAGCAATGTACATAACACATAGAATTGAGTTCAGCTTGATCTTTCTCTTAATCACCACACAGCCTGAGCCCTGGGAGAAAAAAATCACCAAAAAGGGGAAAAAAGTTACTAATTGCTTTCCACTGTTATCTAATTATTTTCAAGTCTAGCAACATGAAAAGGAATGGCTTAGCAGGAAATGTAAAATTATCAGAGAATTTAGCTAAAGAAATAAAGCAAGGACCTGTATGAATTCTCAGTGTGTCTCGCAGTTAACTTTTTGAAGACGCTGGCTGTCAACGTGGGACGGTTAGCTGGCCTTCTTAGGCTTTAACAGTGACTGAAATCAGCAGATTATTAACTACTACTAAATGGCTAGTCTTTCTGTCCCCTATCACCTCTAAACTCTGATAGTCAGACATGGATAAGTTTGTCTTCAATTATGGTATGAAGAGGGCAGGGGCTGCTGGCCTTATAATAGGAAATGATAATGTTCTACCTGGAAAGACTAAGTAAGCAATGGAATCTGCTACTTCAGATCTATTCACATTCATCATCTTCACCAAGCACACCCACATTACTTCCCCAAAGTTGCTCCTGACCAGAGTTCAACTCTAACAGTTGACAAGGAAGAGTAGGAAGAATTTGTTTCAAGAGGTCATGATTTCCAGGAAATGAGGGTGACATGCTAGAAAAATAGAAGAGCTGTGAGCTTGCTGTCCTGCCATCATGAACAGCTTCAGTCAGGTACAGAACCCAGTTTACATGCACATCCAGGAGAGGAGGGGAGGGGGCGGGCAGCCACTGCTCAGCTAACACGACATTCGAACAACGTGTTCTATAGGGCAGACCCTGCACTGGTGGCCTGGGATACACAGATGAAAGACACATGGAAATGAAAGTTCACTATGCCCAGGGTCCTGCAAAAGCATGGCTCTGGGGCCTCAGGCATTGCACAGTCAGGAGCCTTCCTGGATGGAGGGGACGCACGAAGGATGAGTAGGATGCACCTAGTGAAGACAGGAGCCTGGCACACCTTATGCCTGTGCAGACGAACAAGCGATATAACAGGCCAGCTTCCTGCCCTTGCTATGCACGTTCTAAGACCCTTGACCTCTCCTTTGATAAGGCTCGTAACATTTGTAATGACATGTTCCATGTCTGTGTAGCAAGGTCCCTAATTTAATGAAGCAATGCCAGGTTGCCCCTAACACATGTGGGGACCAGCATTGGAATATAAGAGGAGGTCACAAACCACAAGACTAAAGAGTTAGAAGTTATCTTTGAAATTTACAAACCTGTAATAGATCAGTTCTATTCTCTTACTTAACATGTATGTCTTCATGACTTGGAACGTGAGGGTTCAATAAAAAGCCTGGAATGACTTGGAGTTTCAGGCTGGAATGTGGCAGCACAGGGACTGTGGGCCCAGCCCTGGGTGTCTGGCCAGCCCTCTTCTCCTTTCACTCCCAGCTGGATTCTACCCCCGGAGGGACCGTCTTACACTTGTGAGTGGGCACTACAGTCAACCCCCCGAAGCTCAATTCACAAATCAGCCACCCCTGTCCACCCATCAGATCTAGGCTGTAGAGTCAGACTCAGAGAGAAGAGGCCCCATAAGTTCTTGAAGCTGGTTCAGGGCAATTAGGGCAGGGAATTCCAAGGTCCTGACAGCTGAGCAGGGTTTAGATAAGGGGATGGATGGGGAAGCATGGGCTCCAGTGAGGCTCCTTGCCTGTGGGAAAGAACAGGCTAGAAGGTCAGAGAAGGGCCCTCTGAGGCACGGAGGCCAGGGCAGGCCAGCTCTTGCTGAGTCTAAGGACAGAAATGCACTCCACTCCAATGATTTCATTATAGACTGATGCAATCTTTCTTAAGAACTCCCTTCCTAGCAGGTAATCAGGAAAGGTACAAATGCCAATTAAAGCTCTCTCAGCTTTGGCCATTTTAATTAGCCTCCTTCCTATTTGAAATAATTATTTTCAGGTAAACGTGCAGTTTTTCTTCTGGCCATTTCCCTTTCCCCCCTCCAGGATGGTATCTGGGTGCCTGACAGCCAGCAAAGGTCTCAGATCTGCATGAAAAAGGGCTCTGCCAGCGTCTGCAATAAGAGTGGCCCTCGTCCACCGGCTGGCTGCTCACCCGGGTGACATCCACCAGGAAAGTCTCACTTCAGGGTGAAAATCTCACAAACCATTCCCTCTCGGCCTGATGAGGGGCTGTTGTCATCTAAGCTGATGAGAACTCAGCCCACCTGGCTCCCTCCTGGTGTGGCATATCCGGCTGGGGCCCCGTGATCAGTGCTCTGGGAGAGTCAGAGCAGGTTCTCCTGTGAAGCCTGCCGGCACCAGCAGCTATCCCACCCTTCCCCGGGGCATGAAGGCATTTCTGCAGACTCTCTGTAGCACGGGAAACCCAGGGAGCTTCTGGGGCGGCAATAAGGCCCTACTTCTGGAGTGGCGCCTCGTAGGGCATCTCTTCCCAGAGTTCTTTTTTTGTTACTTTTCATTGTGGTAAAAGTCACTTAATATGAAACATACTATTTTAACCATATTTAACTGACAGTTCAGTGGAACAAAGTACATTCACGTTGTTGCGCAGCTCTCCATCATCCATCTCCTGAATTTGTCACCTTCCTAAACTGAAACTCTGTCTCCATTAAACACTAACTCCTCATTCCCCCTCCCCACCCCCTCACCCCCGGCCCCTGGCATCTACGGGTGTACTTTCTGACTCTATGAATTTGACTATTCTAGGTACCTTGTATAAGTGGAATCCAACAGTATTTGTCTGCACCTCATGCGTACTGGAATGCATTTTTAAGGTTAACTCAATATATGTCCTGCAAACAGATTGCACCTTTTTTTCCTGTGCTGTACAGTAGGCATTCACCAGCCATCTACTTCATACATAGTAGTGTACATACATCCATTCCAGCCTCCCAATCCATCCCAGAGTTCTTCCCAGAGTTGCAGAAAACCCATCCCAAGGTTGCAGAAAACCTTCAGCTCTCTTCTGTTTCCTTAGCCAAACTCTCACCTCTAAAACATCAGCCCTGAATCAGGGAAAACCACGACACACGTTTCTTCTGCTCTGCTTCCCCGCCCTGCAAGCCCCCCTTCTCTTTTACTACCAATCACCCACCCTGGCAAGAAGGAGGGCTTTTCCTTCTCCCTGTTTGAGAGACACATCCGCCTCCCATAAAGGTGGCCTTTATCCTGTCCCTTTCCCTGAAGCCGTAATGGCAGACAGGAGGCAGAGAGAGAAATCTGATTGGATTAAGGACACAAATTTAAAAGCATTTTAAAAATACTGATGTGAAGCCTGCTATACATATGCTTCACCACCAGATGCTGAGGCCCTGGAGAGCTGAGCCTGAACTGACGTGTCTCCTGAAAAGGGAGCACACACATTAAGGCGCCCCTAAATACAGCAGACAGATTCTCTGAAGCCCCACAATGAGGTAGGAGGCAGGGTTGTTGGGCAACCCGCCTCTGGAGAGCTAGGTGTCGGTGCTGAGGACTTAGATGCTCTCCTGGACAGTTCAACGTCATTGGTCCTTTACTTTCAGGAAAATTTCTTTTTTTTTTTTTTTTTTTTTTTTTTGCGGTACGCAGGCCTCTCCCGTTGCGGAGCACAGGCTCCGGACGCGCGGGCTCAGCGGCCATGGCTCACGGGCCCGGCCGCTCCGCGGCATGTGGAATCCCCCCAAACCGGGGCACGAACCCGTGTCCGCTGCATCGGCAGGTGGACTCTCAACCACTGTGCCACCAGGGAAGCCCCGGAAAGATGTTTTGTAATGTTAATTTGTTTCCAGGGTATTACTGTTTTCTGTTGCCACTGTAACAAATTACCAAAAATTTAGCCTCTTAAAAGAACAGAAAATTTTTTTCTTACAATTCTAGGAGTCAGAAGCCCCAAGTCAGTTTCCTCAGGCTAAAGTCAAGATGTCAGCAGGACTGCTTCCTCCTCGAGGCTCTGCGGAGAAACAGGTACCTTGCCCTTTCCAGCTTCAGTGGCTGCCTACACCCTTCACTCCTAGCCCCTTCCTCAAACTTCAAAGCCAAGACTATGGCATGAGCACGGCCGCTTCTTCTCTGTCTCTTTGCTTGCGTCATCATACTGCTTCCTGCCTCCCTCTTATAGGGTCTTTTGTGATTGCATTGGACCCACCTGAGTAATCCAGCCTGTTCGCCCCACAAGATGCTTAACTTAATCAGTCACATCTGCAAGGTCCCCTTTGCCACTTAAGGTGAGATATTCACAGGTTCTGGGGATTAGGGCCTGGTCATTTTGGGGGCTGTTAGCCAGCCTACAACATAGGGCAAAGGTATTTCCTCCTAGCTCTGAGGCACTGCGTCATCCACTAGAGTAAGAACCAAGCCTACCTCGTCGACTTCCAAAAATAAGAAGAAAAACAGAGTTGACACAATCAGGTTTACCGTGCCTTCCCCAGTCATTGTTTTCACAACAGGTTGGTTTTGTTTTAATTCTCTGGTTTTTCAGTCACCCTGCCCGGCTTCCCTCAGCCACTCAGGCTACCTTTAGAATTACTCTCCCCACCCTCTGTTGGGTATCCTCAGGGAAAAGAAACAGGCAGACTCATTTCTTATTCAAGACGAAGCATAAGTAAGAATGTCCATCTATATCAAACAAAAGTGCATTCCAACGTCAAATACCAGGATTTGGGTGAGTCTGAGCCACTTTCTTCCATCTGACTATAATGCTTCAATTGTTGGCTTCATGAGTGAATGAAGGGACAATCTCTGCAGAGAACTATTGAAATTGAGAAGGGAGTGAGAACAGCTAGAAAGAAAAGGAAGTTCTAGGTCCTGGAAAAGAAGGCTACGTCCATCTAAGCTCTCATTCACAGCAAGCGTGTCTTGTTGACCCTGCTCTGAACAGTCCACTGTGAATGATACAGTCCACTCCACGCTTGAGAGCCAAGAGCTGGCCAGGGTTGGGATGGACATCAATATGAGCTTTCAGATGCTGTGTGGAATCGTCTTCCCAGCTTGCCTGTGCCTAGTTAGTCTGGCCTCAGGGAGAGGGAAGGGCTGCTCTAATCCTTCCCCTAGGTGGCCAGCACTGGTGTGGGGCATGGCCAGGAGCGTGGGTAGCATAAGTGGGAACTGACAAGGAGGCCCCCTAGCATTGCATCTCCCAGAACAGAGACGGGGGTCACCCTGGCCTGACCAAGCCAACTTCACTCAAGGACCAAACCCAGGCCCTCCCCCTTCAGACGTCAATCACCTGAGCTCAATCTACCGGCCATTCCACTTACTGTAATTCTCCCAGTGGATGTCCTAGCGATTCCATTTCTGTGCCAACTGCATGTAGTAGAGAAGACATTTTCACTTGCTGTTATCCAAATGAGGCAATTTGGAATTAAAAGCCAGTTCTTGCCATATTCCAAGGGTTTTCATTTTCCCCCTGTAGTTTTTCTCTGTGCAGAGCACAGTGGGTTAAAGCACAGTATTTGGAGATCCCATTCTTCAAAAACTACATTTGAATAAAATGTGTGATTATTACGTGCTAAATGACATAACATGCAACTTTTGAGTGGAACACTGTGAGCTGTGGAAATTGAATTAAACAGTGAACCCATAATTGCTTGTTAGGGTGCTTTAATTGACTCATAAGTACCATATGGGAAGCTGTGTGCCTGCAGGAGCCCAATTATAAGCTTGCTTATGGAAAGATACAACTCACTTTGCATGTTGGAAACATATTCCTCAGTTATTGTTGCCCTCTCAGGAAAAAAAAAAAAGAATTTTCAAATAAATAAGAAATGCTTAATAAGCTACTAATGTAAACATAGTCCCTTGGTAACTCTGAAGCATTGTATTCAGGTTCTAATACAAGATCAGGAAATGAACAGTTAAAAATGCCCATTCATTTTATTCTAAGGGATTTTTAAGTCCTGAATCTCTCTGTGTTCACAGCTAACCAAGGAAATATACACAGGTAGGGCTCTTGGCTTCAAGGGATTTGTCCCCTAATTGAAAAACACTGGCAAGAATGAAACACTTCAGGAAAAATGTGAACAAAATAAAATTACAAATGATTCATAAATTATATCAAAAACAAACAAAAAGGATAGCTAATACAGGTGAGAGTAACAAAGGAGGAAGGGAGATCTTAAACTCTGACAGCTAATCTGCTGCGGCAGATTCCAGAAGGGAACGCTAGGACTTGTGGTCAAGTTACCCAGCCATGGTTGGAAGCAAAATGATCAGGATCATCTGTGGGCCTTGGGGAGTGGGAAACACAAGTCCAAGTTGACTACCAAGTAAAATCAGGAAATCAGAGTTTCCAGACAAGCAGGGTGGGCACCTTCAAAAACTCGAGTTGAGGGCTTCCCTGGCGGCGCAGTGGTTAAGAGTCCGCCTGCCGATGCAGGGGACGCGGGTTCGTGCCCCGGTCCAGGAAGATCCCACATGCCGCGGAGCGGCTGGGCCCGTGAGCCATGGCCGCTGAGCCTGCGCTTCCGGAGCCTGTGCTCCGCAACGGCGGAGGCCACAACAGTGAGAGGCCCGCGTTCTGCAAAAAAAAAAAAAAAAAACCAAAAAAAAACCTCGAGTTGAGAAAGAGTAGTCATTAAGAATCCTAAATCCAAGGGAAAAAAGCATGAAATTGTCCTTCTCTAGGACACAGTGTAGCCTGACAACTATGTCTGCATGCACACAAGTGGTCCTGGAGTAGCTTTAGACCCCCAATGATCTCCATTAGCCACAATGAAACCATCCAAAATAAATATTTAAGTACAAAGAGTAGCTTGCTTGTTGATGAAGCTGCAAGACAAGGCTCTTAATTCATCTCCAACCACTCCCTCCCCTAAGCCAGACCAAAAAAATATATACTCAGAATAGACAGGACAGGTTATGCAAACTCAGCTTTAAAAGTTCTCAGCCTCTCCTTCCATTTGAACTGCCTCTCTGAGTCCTTCCTCCTATGGAGAAATATTAAAACCTGTCTGGAAGAAGACCATTTATAAATGCATATAAATCATCACATTCAGTAAGACATTTGGTAGCCATCACTCTAAATTAAATCATGACACTGAATAGGAAGGAGCCGTCACCACAACCAAGCTTTTTATACATCAGTGACTCTCCCCAATTTTACAGCACCTTAGAGTAGCTCCATTTATCTCAGTTGACTTTCTTTCATTAAAAATAATTCAATGGGAATGACTGCTCATGGTAGAGTGCTGCTTTTGGGGGGTGATGAAAATGTGCTGGAATTAGATTGTGGTGATCGTTGCACAACTTCGTAAATACACTAGAAACTACCAAATTGTACACTTTAAAGAGTGAATTTTCTCTCAATGAAGCTACTAGAAAAACTTCATCATTTAAATATTCTGAATCTCAAATAAATCAATATAATTTTAGAAAAAGAGCTCAGAAGTCCTATCACAAAATTGTCAATTAGATGCTGCATTTCCGGAAATCCTGGGAATTAGAACTCTTTACCGGCCAGCCAAGAAATTATTCTCGCAAAACTTATGCTCAACACCGTTTATATTAACTTTCATAAACAATTAGTAATAAAGTTAAGATTTTACTATTAATGCAGTTCTTTTCTCATGTTTCTAACCTGCCAGGTTTTATTTTTAATTTTTTTCCTTCATTAAGAAAAAAAGACACTTGCCTAGACTTTCTGAGGTGCCATGTTTACCAAGTTAGAATCCTGCAGAACCCTATTTGGAAGATATAACCTAACAGTTTAATAGAAGACAGAATTTCTGCCCTATGAGGGCTCATAAAACGCAACAGAATACTCAGCTTCCAGCAGGTGAGGAGCAAAGGCTCACTAATCAATATCTATGAATCACCTGCCTTTAAATGTGTTTAGAATATACGAGCATTGCATGGTGGTTAATTTCTCACCATGTGATAAAAATCTGTCAGGTAAGAAATCACCTAACTCCCCTTATAAACGTGTGTTCTTTTTCTTTCCTTCCTTCTATATCATGGGCTCATTAGAGGTGTAAACTAATGATGAGATGCTTTCTAGTGCTTTCCAAGTCATTTTTCTCACAGCCACGAAAAAGACATCAGATGAGATTCCTTCAGAAATATCTTCCATGTCTAAATTCTGTGTTCTTCTGTCGAATGAAGCCCTCAAGTCAAACTGTATGAAAGTTTTTTGAAATTTCTTTCATGTGTCTGGAAAAAATTCATACACACTTTGTTCTACAGAATATTGTCTGTAAGTATGCAATATGCTAGAAGCTTTATGCTTCTCCGGTCCCTATTTTATGTACACGTATAAGGGAAATGTATATTTGGCAGGAGAGAAAGAATGAATATGCTAATTCACACACTGCATGTGGAAAGTGGTTTATTCCATCTTTAAAGGAATATGGCAGTATTTACATAAGATTCACCTGTATCTCTGCAAACAGCTGTTGTGCAACCAACGACTAAATCAGGAGGAAAAATGGGCTGGGTATTTTTTAACAGTTGCTCTAGGTTTGACAGATGGATGGTGCTTTAGTTACCTGCTGCACTTCACAGAAAGGCACAGGGAAGAGTTGGGCCAAATCACTGCAGCAAATAATTATAGATTTAAAAAAAAAACGTACTTCCTCTTGGAGCATAAGATTCTTCAAAGGCTTTGTAAAACAGAAATTTTAACTATATCTGCCACGAAATAAGCTATCTTGATAATGAGTGCTATATTATTACTCAGAAAGCTAAACTTCATGTCATATAATCATTCCAGTACCAGTAACTAAGTAACCAATGAGATGTGAAACTCAAATTTAGAAATAATTTGGTGTTCTCTATTGAAAAGCAACTTCAAACACCCAGGATATTAATTGTTGCATTGCTACAGAGAAACAATAAATCAGCCCCGTATCCACATTTATCTTCCCCCCACCCCCTTACTAAAGCATACTACATTTTCTTGTGGATCTGTTTACTTAAAACATCTAAGGAGCTCTCCTTTTTCTACAAATGATTTCCTCTTTGTAGATCACTATGGGTACTCACGCTTTACATGGAACCATAATCACTGCCATTATAATAAAGTGTCTGTCATGTGCAAAGCTGATGTCATGTCAAGAAGACATTCGTTTTCATTTTCTTGTCTCCTTCTCCATAGACTCTGCCAGGATGCTGCTGAGATTATGTTTATCCATTCCCATTTCCTCTTTGGTCCTCTGGAGACCATGCATTTGCTACATCCTTTACGATAAGCAAATTTGTTACACTTTTTAATTCTGTTCTAGAATCTCAAACCTAATAAAACCCCATAATGAAAGTCTGAATAATGGTGTATTCAGAGGATCATACGCACTATATATATTCACTGGTCATACAATTTCGTTTCTCTCTCAAGACTTTTTAATGAAGAACAATTCACTTCCCATAATATGTAGACGGATTCCTGAAAAGTTGTATGCAAGAAATATGAGGGAAATGAATCTATTTTAATGCAACAGGGAAGCCTGCTATGGAAAGGCTTTCTATCCAGAATCATGGTATTTAACCTCAAAGGTGCATTTTTTTAATGTAAACAGCCAATATTGTGCTTCTTGTGTGAAACTGAATTTGTTTAAAGTGATATATATCTCAAAACCAAATGTCTCCAATTTCTTTTTCTTTTTTTTCTAGATTTTTGTTTGTTTTTTTTTTTTTGATGTGGACCCTTTTCAAAGTCTTCATTGAATTTGTTACAACATTGCTTCTGTTCTATGTCTTGGTCCTTTGTTACAACATTGCTTCTGTTCTATGTCTTGGTCCTTTGACCGCAAGGCATGTGGGATCCCAGCTCCCCGACCAGGGATCGAACCCGCACCCCCCCATATCCAAAGGCTTAGTCCCAACCACTGGACTGCCAGGGAAGTCCCTCCACTTTCTTATGTGTAATTTTTTACCAGCTAAAATTAGCTGAATTAAGGTTCAAACTGTCTTCCAATGTCTTACCAGTTATGAGTGAAGCTGGGAACTTGATCTAATTATACTTTTAAGCACTGAGGAATAATGAATCTTAATGTGGCTAACAATATTCAATCCATACATTTAACTACTTTGAGGAAGTACTGGCCACCTGCGTGATTGTAATCAGATCTTCTCCTAATAACACGTTTTACACATTTGTTTCAAATCTTCACAGCACCCAAGTGAAACTTGCTTTACAGCCAGAGTTCATGCCAACAACCCAGACCCAAGGACAATCTGAAGAGGCAACATGACCAGTCAGGAGAATGAGTCTGGCTCTGGCTTTTCCTATAATAGCTGCATGACCCACTGGGCTAGGCTCATTGAGACTTAAGTGTATTTATATGCAAAATGAAGGAGACGGACCAGGATAATACTCCTGGATTATATTATGGGTACACGCACGTACAAAGCATTTTGTTGTGTATTGTTACCATCCATGGTTCTACTGAGAATGTGCAAGATTAGCACAGTCAGCTGGTACTAAAGCATTTATGCATAATTGTTTTTATTTCACTTAGTGACATAGTGTTAAGTACACACAGCATGCTAACATACGATAGAAAACATTCTACAATTTTGGTAAAAACAAATTCCATACTTCTTTTAAGAAGGCATTTTAGATAACAAATATAAATTAATGAGACTTCCAGGTAAAGACGGCAGAGTGGGAACTTGCATACACTTCTGATTCCTGCTTAAACTTCATTCAAATTTTGTGAGTCCTTAACACACTAAAAGAATGGGACACAACAGAATGGTGTCATGGTTCTGGAAGCTGTAAGTCAGGGGACAAGAGGTAAAGGATTAAACAGACTGAAGAAAACATTAAATTCTAAAGTGTAAACTGCAAAAGCCAAAGATTAAGCTGTCTTACATCACAGAGTCTCTAGAAGTGGGGTTGAATGGGGGGAAACAGGGGTGTTTAAAAGAGCAGAAATTGCCCAGAGTGTTTATAAAGCAATCAGATGCCCAGCTCACTCCTCGTGACACATTGCAAGAATATTGACTCCCCTCCACCCAGCCCCTTTGCAAAAGACTGGAGGTTAAAATGACCATATCATGGGCTCACTGAAATGGAAGCAGCCAAAGACCTAGTTGAGAAGATTTAAGATTACTTGATCATGGTCATACTGAACACTGAAACCTCTGACCTTCTTCCCTAACTCAGCTCCCAGAAACTGACAACTAAGTCTACCTCCTCAAGGCACCCAATGTGGAAGTCTTCTTTAGGAAATACAAAGTACAAGAGGAAAGACCTAACTCTGTTGACATGAAAAGTTTCCCAACTGAAGAGCCCAGCTGGATCATGCTATTCTTAAGCTAGCAGGGGCAGCCAAGTTCATGTCACTCGACTTTGCGATTTGTAAAGAGAAGCAGAAAAACAAGGATTATCAGGTATCTGAGGAAAATGTGGCATAAAAGAAAGAGTAACCAATACAAACCATGAGATTAAAAAGTTGAAACACATTGAAATCTTGTAAGGGGAAGAAAATTGAGAACAAGAGGACTAACACTAAAACAATATATATATAAATATTTCAACCATGACTCTGGAACTGAATGATCTGGAAGAGGAATGTTGAGCAAATAAAGATCCTTTAGAAATTAAAAGAAAGTAGCAGAAACTAAAAAAGAAACTCAACAGAGTGTAGGATTAAGTTGAGAACATCTTTTTCAAAAGCAGAGTGAAAAGACAAACAGATGGAAACTAGGAGAGGAAAAGATTTAGAAAATCTATCCAGGAGGTCTAACATCTGGATGTTAGGAGTTCCAGAGCTAGAGAACAAAAAAGTTTACGGGGAGAAATCATTAAAAAAATAGTTCATGAGAATGTAAAGGGTACATATTTCCAAATTAAAAGGTAGTTCTGAATGCTTAATAAACACAATACAGATCTATTGAGGGTACATCTTAGTGAAATTTTCGAACAATGTAGACAAAGATCTCAAATGCTTCTAATGTCTCACCCCTACTAAAATCCAGAAGGAAAATATCTACAAAATTCTGTTTCCAGCTTAAAATTTTATACCTCATCTAATTATCATTCAAATGTGAGAACAGAATGAAGGTGTTTTCAGACATTCATGGTTATGAAAACTTTACCTCCAAATCCTTTCTCAGGAAACTACAGAAGGATGAATTTCACTAAAAGAAGAGAGTAAATCAACAAAGAGCAGAAGACAGAATGAGAAGAGAGGATGATGTTGGAGAGAGGTCCCAGAAGGACAGATATGAATATAGCAATTGAGCCGAGATTGAATAGGTCAGAAAGATCCATGAGAGTTTTTCTGAAATATGAAACTGATGGATCTGATCATCTTAAGAAGACATTTACTCAATCAGCAGAGTTTGCGGTTTTTTTCAGTGCTGAGAAGATGAAAAACAAAGTAAAGAAAAAAATCTAGAAAATGATTAACTCCAGGCATAATAAAATGTTACATGAAAATAATGATTATCATAGTTTACTTACACATGTTAAGGCTTTCAAAAACACTGATACAGTTACGCTAATATAAACATTGAATATATTGATCTAATAAAATTACATAATTACTGTACGGGGTAATGGGAATTGTGCCTGCCTAGTTAGGGCAGGGTGAGACAAGAGAGCTACATCTTTATAATTCATAGTGGGAAGGCAATAGTTAATGCTTAAATTTGAAAATAGAAGAAGCCACAAACCAAACACAGTTTTTGGAGACATGGTTCAAAAAACAACTTAATTAGTTAGAATAAATGACAGTAGTTGACTCTGGGGAGGGGCAAATGGAGGCAAACATCATAGATTACTTAAATTTTTTAGTTTTGTTGTAGAACTATTTGACCCTTCAAATTATGGACATGTATACATCTGATAAAAATAAAAATTAAAATGAATGAGGGAGTGATTAAAACAGATTAAATCTAACATTTAAAAATACTCTCACAAGCATATATAATAGTATATTGAATCAAATGTATAATATACTGGAATATGTATCATAAATACATACAAAGCCTTTCAATTTTCCTCCTTTGGCCAATATAATACAAGGGAGCATAATTCTATATTTTGGTACTCTAGTATTCCACCTATTTATTTCTTATCTTTCTCAACAAAACCAACAGAACAAAAAGTGGCAGGTTTCTTTTTTCTTCTGACTTTGTGAAAAGAGCAGAAACAGCTAGTCCTGCATTTCATTTATTAATGGCTTACTATGTGCTAGTTACTCTATTTAGCATTACGAAGTAAAAACACAAAAAAAGAAGTCCAGTCCTCGGCTTTTGACAGCTTACGTGGTTGGTTGAAAAGGAGGTTGGTTAGATGTAATTTACTTTCAACCTCCAAAGGAGAAACTAGAACAGGATGCAGAGAAAACTGCTGATAACAGAAGTCAAACTGATGAAGATGAAATGCTATGGTTATCAGCTCATAATGAGACAGGAACTAGCAGGAACACCAGGGCTTCCAAGAGAGAATAGTTATTACTGATCTGTGAGGAAAGGTAAAGGTAGCTGTTTATTTAGAAGTTCTTGGTTCACTTCCTTATTTAGAACTATTCTGCCTTTTTCGGGACATTCAATCCCCAGTGGTTACTGGTTAAACATCACATAATCTCAGTGTTTTTTTTTTCCATGTTTCTATTTCTCCATTTCTAAGAAAGTAGCTTTAATTTCTGTATCTCTTTGATTTCACAAGTCACAAAGAAATAGTCCAGTGCAGATCCGAGACACTGGACATGAATTCTATTATTGAGGGCATGTCTACTCCTCCAACCTGCTGCTTGCTAAAGCAAATAATGCCAGAAATCAATTTGAGAGACTGCTGACTACAGTTAACAAAACCAAGTCGAAATCATCTCATTTTCTTCTCATCCAAGACAAACTCATTAGTGACTGTGAGGGATCTGCTTCTGTCCAAACTGTGCAACCTTTTGGGGAAAAGAGATGCAAATGTACATTATCTGAAGTTGTTTCAAAAAAAAAACAAAACAAAAATCAGGAAGGATAGTGGGCAAGTACAACCCAAAACATCCAAGAAAATGGTTGGTGGTCTGGGTGCAAAAATGATAAAAATATTCTTGAAGTACTTGGCTTTAACACGTTTAGGTACTGCTAACATTCAAGTTTCCCAGTAGCCTGTTTTCTCAGAAAAGTTGAACCAACGAAACCAAGAAGACTCAGTAATCTATATCAAAGTGAGAGTGAGTGTGAAAAATTCTAAGCAGAGTTAAAAGACTGCTATTTAAATATGATTGAAGATTCCAAATGTCATATTTGTCTTTCTCTCTCTGACTTACTTCGTTTAATACAATAATCTCTAGTCCCTCCATGTTGCTGCAAATGGCATTATTTCATTCATTTGGGATTGACATATACACAGTACTATATATAAAATGAATAACCAACAAGGACTTACTGTATAGCACAGGGAACTATACTGAACATTTTGTAATAACCTATAGGGGAAAAGAATCTGAAAAAATAGATATATATGTATGCATAACTGAATCACTGTGCTGTATATTTGAAACTAACACGACATTGTAAATCAACTATACTTCAATAATAAACAAATAAAAAAATAAATACAATTGAAGATTCTGAAAATTACACAATGGAGTTTTTTGTGGTCAGGATTTCAAATGCAAATAACATAAAGAACCCATTTTCTGGGTAAGTAAGCATTAGGAATTAATGAACCAGGATAGAGCTAAAACACACAGTCTTCAACCTAATGGGTTGTTATGAAAATTTAGTTTCCTTTTAAGTTACTTTCCGAATGGTGGAAACTTTCATTACATCTGTTTTTTTAACTGTGAAATGCTCTTGGCTCTATAATGTTCAGTTCTGATTGTCTAAATTAGCACAGTAAAAATATGTCTGGAATGAAACACAGACATTTGAATAGGACATCATGGACAAAATGAGTCTGCGCTAAAATCAATTGAATTTGTATGTTACCCTTTTACAAACACTTGAATGGAAGCTAGCAGAAGAATCCAGTATTAATTTACCTAATACCCTCTTTACTGATAACTTAATTTTCATATGGCTAGGAGAAACCTAAAGGGTTAAATAAATGCCTAAATATAGTGATAAATGCCTAAAAAAAGTGATCCACACTTTTTTTTTTTATTTTAAGAGAAAAAAAATGAGGGAGAAAAGAGGAGAAAAAATAGCTTAGTCTTTTGGTAAGGAATCTTAGCACAAAGTTTTCTAACTTTTTTGTAATCTGGTGATTTGGTTGACTTTCAGATAATGTTTATTTTATATATCCTAAATTCATCCCTCTTTAATTGTTGGGAGATAGTTCCTTTTTCTTTCATTAACAGCAAAAGAAAACAATGAGCTCACATTCTCTGCATAATCCTCAGATATAGGAAAGCTTTTCTTCCTTCTCAATCATCCACCATCAAAGGAAAATGGCCTTGAGTCCTTTAGAACCTTTAACTACATAACCAACCCTTTCCAATATTTTCAGGCAGACACACTAAAAGGGTTATGTTGTGGACGGAATATTTGTGTTCCCTAAAATTCAACATGAAGACCTCACCCCCAATATGATGGTATTTGGTAATGAGGTCTTTGGGGGATAACTGGGTTTAGATTAGGTCATAAGGATGCACCCTCATGATAGAATTAACGGCCTTAAAAGAAAAGGAGGAAAGAGAGATATCTCTCTACATGTCCACACCAGGAAAGACCATGTGAGGACACAGGTAGAAGGCAGCCATCTGCACGCCAGAAAGAGACTTCTCACCAGACCCTGATCCTACTGGCATCCTGATCTTGTACTTCCAGTCTCCAGAACCGTGAGAAGATAAATCTCTGTTGTTTAAGCCACCCAGTCTGTGGCATTTTGTTATGACAGCCTGAGTTGGCTAATACAGGTTATAAATATTACAGAATTTTAAAGCTGGAAAGGTATTCAGAGATGACTCATACCAAGGATTAAAAATTGGTGGCCTTTTGAACTAGCCTATAGATTTGCTTTGTAGGTGTCCACAGAATTTAAAAATACCTAAAAACATACCTTAGGGGTGATAACTCTGTAATTTTACACAAGCCCCGTCATTGTCAATTGCATTGTCCCGCCCTAATAACACATTTGTGTTAACTTGATTTACGCTCGCGACTCTGGTTACTACTGATCTTCTCCTTTTATACATGGGGAAAATAGAGTCCAGGGATGTAAGGTGACTGCCCAAGCTGAGACAAGTAATCAAAATGAAAAATGGGTCTAGGATCCAGATCTCTTGATAACCTATCTGTTTTATTCTACACAGCCTGCCTAAGGGATATATCAGTGAACCATAGCACAAGGATATGAGGCTAGCAAATAATCTGATTACCTGAAGCATGGATACCAGGGAAAAATATCAAGCAAAAAGGAAAAATAAAAAAGGTCATTTTTACAAGATTTTATCTATTCATCCATCCAGATGGATTAATTCTGAAATAGTACACAGTAACTTTGAAGATGAAATATCATCGCTTCGGTAGCAAAGAGGCAAAACAAAAATTCTCATACTCTATTCGTACTTTGAGTTCTGTTACTACTGACTTCAGAAAGAATTTAAAGTGCTTTTGGTAGGAAAATATAATAGAGATTATATCAAAGGAAATAACATAAAAAGTAAAAATAATTATGGAAATTCTATATTCTATTATTGTAATAGAGTAAGTAAATCTATTAAAATGTCTGCTTTTTAGTCTAATTACATTATGTAATTCCCCATGAAATATTAAAGAATTATTATAATTGGTAATGAAAAAGTTTCCCTTTCCAACACAACCTGTGTGCTATATCCCCTTATGATATTTCTTCCCTTCAAAATGTCCTACTGATATACAATCAGCAAGATAAAACTAGGCATTGATAGGACTTTCTTTCAAATCTTGCAAAGACCTGAAAAAGGCAAAAAATCAAAGGCTCATTCCCTAGATAACAGGCCCTTGAACTCCCCTCACTGTAAATGTGTATATCAGTAAAAGTGAAATGTAACATTTGTATGATGTGATAGTTTACCAAGAAATGTCCATAGGTATTATTTTATTTGATCCCACCCCAAATTCTGGGAAACAGATAAGGCAGGGAATTATCTCCATTCAGAGAAGAGGGAAACGAGGCTCAGAAATGCTAGACCTCATGTCCAACAGAGTCAGCCACAGATCCACATTTTCTGCAGCCTTACAATTCCACATGTCACGTGTTAGGAGGTAATGTTTCTGAGGACATTGCTATGTTCATGTGAACTTCAAAAAGGTTCACAGAATTCAACATGTCCTTGTTGGGCAGGGTAACTTTTAGCATTATCTAAGCCTAAAAAATTTGCAGTTACTCACTTCACGTAGCCCTGCCAGACATATTTTAAGCCTGCTTTTATATTTCGTACTGGACTTCATGTTAAGAGTCCTATATTACAAGTGAATCACCTATTCATTAATTTATTCATTATTTCAATAAAAATAGTTTGAGTACCAACTGTCTTGGGGACTTGTATGTGTTTGTGATTGTGGAGTCCGAGGGTTGTGGGGAGGATAGAAAGATAAATATAGAACAAACCCCAGAATCTACACAGGACCTTACAGTAGAGCAGGAGAGATATATCATACATACAACTCAAGAGTACCTGGCATACGGCTTGTTTTCCTAGAAGTTCATGGATCCCCAGAGGGGACTGAATGTTCTTCCAAGTGTCCAAAGTTACAAAAGCCCATAGGTTATCATTCCTCTTTAAATGGTAGGTCTGGAGTAAATCCAGACCAGATAAAGGCCAGAGGCCGGTTGTAGCATCCTGCACCTCTGTCCTACTGCCCACCTTCAATGAGAACCTATCTTGAAAACACCCACCCGCCTCTCGGTGGCCTTCCTTGGTTGTGACAGAGTTTAAACTTCCATGTAATCCCTCTAGATTTCACCTCTTTTTCCTCTGCTCTGATGCCTTGACACTGACTCCCCTTTGCTTTCATTTAACTCGCATGCCATTTTTATGTAAAGCAGTTATTTTCTGTATCCTGGTGCTAAGCCCCATCAGGTCTCTCTTTTAAATACAACCTGTCAAAGTCCCAGTCCATCCCCCTCTGCAGGTCCCCCCACCTCTGGACAGAGTTGTGGCTGAAATGCCTGGAGGAACCCCCTTCCGAGGACCAGGAAGGATGCGTACAATTTTGCCTGATAACATGGGGAAGAGAGAGGTCCTACAGAGAAGGAATGGCATGGCTAATTAGCCCTCCTCTGACTAAAACCTTAAGTCTCTGTAGGAAATAAGACTATAAAAGTAAGTACATGCAAAATTGTGGAAGGCCCTGAATGCCCTATTAAGGGCTTTGGTCCCTACAGGTAATGGGAATCTGTGGAATTTTTTTGTCTACTTTCAGCTAAGGAATGTGTGTTTTAGGATATGAGATAAATGTCCGTAAGTAAAAACCTTCTTTGAAAATAGCTGCAGGCACCCAGAGAACCCACAAGTCCATGAATTTACAACCAAAGACATTGATATAAATGGTTTACGAAAGCTGATAGTGTTAAGATGTCTGAAAAAAGTTGAAATAGTCAACCTCTGAATAAGTATTTACTGAGCACCTTCTAAATTCGAGATACTGCATTTGGCACCGAAGGTATCTGAAGTATAACATATGGCTTCTGCTCTCAATAGGTCTACAAGCAACTCCCGAGAGCTCTCACTTCCCTCAAAGCTCTATGTGGTGACAAGTGACACCACAAGCAGAATGCTGAAAGTCACTAAAGCTGCCAGCAGGGCTACTCATTGGAGAGCTGCTCTCCAGAACATATTCCCTTTGTTTCCTGGGATGTTATCTTTCATAAACCAATAACATATTTGGCACTGTTTAAGATATTTTTCAAATTAATTTAGGATAGTTATATCTACTCTTAAATAAACATTTTTTTTTTGTAGTTGTAGTAAGTTTACATCAAAGTCATTTACTGACTGCAAATTAAATCAGACCTTGGGGCTTCCCTGGTGACGCAGTGGTTAAGAATCCGCCTGCCAATGCAGGGGAAACGGGTTCGAGCCCTGGTCTGGGAAGATCCCACATGCCTCAGAGCAACTAAGCCCGTGAGCCACAACTACTGGGCCCACGTGCCGCAGCTACTGAGGCCTGTCCGCCTAGAGCCTTTGCACCACAACAAGAGAAGCCACCACAATGAGAAGCCCATGCACTGCAACGAAGAGTAGCCCCCACTCACCACAACTAGAGAAATCCTGCGTGCTGCAACAAAGACCCAACGCAGCCAAAAATAAAATAAATGAAATAAATTAAAAACAATAAATCAGACCTTAATTGTGACCAAAAATACTATCGCAGATGCTATTACATGAGATTGAAAGGTTAGGTCTATTTGAACCATTTCATAAAATAAGAGAAAGAGGAATAAGGTTCTCATTAGAATCTTGGCTAGCAATTTAAAAGATGTGTCTTTTCAGGGAACATGTCCTTGAGGAAATTTCAGTAGGAATCTCAGAATTCCTTTTAGGTTAAAAAAAAAAACTGACTAAAGAGACTTCTACCCTGCACAAGAAGCTTGCTTTACTCGTTCTCTGATATTTGAAATAGGCAGCATCTCAGGATTGGTACCCGAGGGCACAAATGCTCACTTATGCCAGGAAAACAAACCAACAAAGAAAAAAAAACATTAAGAAAAAGAAAGTATCGGGGCAAAGGCACAAGAGAATAAATGGAGAAATACTCTGCTCTGAAATGTGAAAAAGTGGTAAGATTAAAATGCACACTTAGAAGGGAAGTATTTGAAGCACAGGCTAAAACCTCACCATCTGAAATATTCTAACAGGTGCGAATAGAGTGAGCTGCAGAGTGAATTATTATAGCTCTTCCAACAGTTACTACAGGGGCTACTGCACTTTCATCACTATTATCTGTCTCATCCTCTAGCACTGTTGATCAATGTCTTGACATATGGAGATGAAAGATTAGAGAGTGGGGCAGCAGCACTGGAGCTGCACTAGTGCTCAAAAGAGAGACAAATTAGAATATCCATTTTCTCCAAACATAGTTTTCAAACGGGAATTATTTCCGGTGGTTTCATTTAAAGTATGTCCAGATGTCCTCAACACTAGCAAATGAAAATAGGAAGAAGAGAGAACTTACTAAACAACTACTAAGACATTGAAGGCCAAGTATTTTTTTTTGAAGAATAATTAATATACAATATTAAATAAGTTTCAGGTGTACAACATAGTGATTCACAACTTTTAAAGTTTATACTCTATTCATGGTTATCAAATATTGGCTATATTCCCTGTGTTGTACTATATGTCCTTGTAGCTTATTATTTTTTTACATAGTAGTTTGTCTGTCTTAATCCTTTTGTCCTTCCTTCATTCCCTCTCCTGACTGGAAACCACTAGTTTGTTCGCTATATCTGTGAGTCTGTTTCTTTTTTTTTTAACATCTTTATTTTTTTTTGATGAATACCCAGTAGTGGAACTGCTGAGTCATATCATAGTTATATTTTCAGTTTTCTGAGAAACTTCCATACTGTTTTCAATAGTGGCTGTACCAATTTACCTTCCCACCAACAGTGTCAAGGGATCCCTTTTCTCTATATCCTCGCCAGCATTTGTTATTTGTGGTCCTTTTAATGATAGCCATTCTGACAGGTGTGAGGTGATAGCTCACTGTCGTTATGATTTGCATTTCTTTGATGATTAATGAGGTTGAGGATCTTTTCATGTGCCTGTTGGCCATCTGTATATCTTCTTTGGAAAAATGTCTATTACAGTCTTCTGACCATTTTTCAATCATGTTATTTGTTTTTTTGATGTTGAGTTGTATAAGCTGTTTGTATATTTTGGATATTAACCCTGTTGATCATATCATTTGCAGATATTTTCTCCCATTCAGTACGTTGTCTTTTTGTTTTGTCAATGGTTTCCTTTGCTGCATAAAAGCTTTTAAGTTTAATTAGGTCCCATTTGTTTATTTTTGTTTCTATTTCCTTTGCTTCAGGAGGCATATATCCAAAAAAAAAATATTGCTACAATTTATGTCAAAGAGTGTTCTGCCTATGTTTTCTTCTAGGAGTTTTATGGTTTCTGGTTTTACCTTTAGATCTTTAATCCATTTTGAGTTTACTTTTGTATATGGTGTTAGAGAATGTTCTAATTTCATTATTTTACATGTAGCTGTCCAGTTTTCCCAGTACCACTTACAGAAGAGGCTGTCTTGTTTCCATTGTATATTCTTGCCTCCTTTGTTTGGATTAATTGACTATGTGTGTGGGTTTATTTCTGGTCTCTCTATTCTGTTCCATTGATATATGTGTTTGTTTTTGTGCCAGTACCATACTGTTTTGATTACTGTAACTTTGTAGTATAGTCTGAAGTCAGGAAGCATGACTCCCCCAGCTCTGTTCTTCATTCTGAAGATTCTGTTGGCTATTCAGGGTCTTTTGTGTATCCATACAAATTTTAAAATTATCTGTTCTAGTTCTGTGAAAAATGCCCTGGGTATTTTGATAGGGATTGCACTGAATCTGGGGATTGCTTGGGTAGTATGGTCATTTTAACAATATTAATTCTTCCAATCCATGAACACACTATATCTTTCCATTTGTGTTGTCTTCAATTCCTTTCATCAATGTCTTACAGTTTTTGGATTCATAGGTCTTTTACCTCCTTTGGTGGGTTTATTCCTAGGTCTTTTATTTTGATTGTAAATGGGAATATTTCCTTAATTTCTCTTTCTGATAGTTTGTTGTTAATGTATGGAAATGCATCAGATTTCTGTATATTAATTTTGTATCCTGCAAGTTTACCAAATTAATTGATGGGCTGCAGTAGTTTTCTGGTGGTGTCTTCAGGATTTTCTATGTATAGTGTCATGTCATTTGCAAACAGTGACAGTTTTACTTCTTCTTTTCCAATTTGGATTGTTTTTATTTCTTTTTCTTCTCTGATAGCTGTGGCTAGGATTTCCAACACCACTTTATTTTTTATTTTTATTTTAAATTTATTTATTTATTTTTGGCTGCGTTGGGTCTTCTGTTGCTGCACGTGGGCTTTCTCTAGTTGTGGTGAGCGGCAGCTACTCTGCGTTGCGGCGCGTGGGCTTCTCACTGCAGTGGCTTCTCTTGTTGAGGAGCACGGGCTCTAGGCACGCAGGCTTCAGTAGTTGTGGCACACAGGCTCAGTGGTTGTGGCTAGCAGGCTCTAGAGCGCAGGCTCAGTAGTTGTGGTGCATGGGCTTAGTTGCTCTGCAGCATGTGGGATCTTCCCGGACCAGGAATCAAACCCGTGTCCCCTGCCTTGGCAGGTGGATTCTTAACCACTACGCCACCAGGGAAGCCCTCCAACACCACTTTAAATAAAAGTGGCAGGAGTGGGCATTCTTGTCTTGTTCCTCAGCTTAGAGGAAACACTTTCAGTTTTTCACTGTTGAGTATGATGTTAACTGTGTGTTGTCATATATGGCCTTTCTTATGTTGAAGTATGTTCCCTCTATGCCCAATTTCTGCAGAATTTTTATCACAGATGGATGTTGAACTGTGTCAAAAGCTTTTTCTTCATCTACTGAGATGATCATATGGTTTTTAATCCTTCAATTTGTTAATGTGGTGTGGCACATTGACTGATTTACAGCCTTTGAAAAATTCTTGTATTCCTGGGATAAATCCCACTTGATCATAGCGTATGAGTGTTTTGATGTATTGTTTAATTCGGCTTGCTAATATTCTATTGAGGATTTTTGCATCTATGCTAATCAATGATATTGGCCTCTAATTTTTTCTGTGTGTGTGATACCTTTTTCTGGTTTTGGTATCAGGGTGACACTGGCCTTGTAAAATGAGTTTGGAACCATTCCTTCCTTTGCAATTTTTTGGGAATAGTTTGAGGATAGGTGTTAACTCATCTCTATATGTTTGGAAGGATTCACCTGTGAAGTCATCTGGTCTTGGACTTTTGTTTGTTGGGAGTTTTTTTTTTAATTACTGATTCAATGTCATTACTGGTAATTGGTCTGTTCATATTTTCTATTTCTTCCTGGCTCAGTTTTGGGAGATTGTACATTTCTAAGAACTTTATATTTTTTCTAGGTTGTCCATTTATTTGGGCATATAATTGTTCGTAGCAGACAAGGGCTCAACATTTTGCTACGTGCCTTAGGAAATCGCTGTCTAGTACTTGCAACAACCCTTTAGATAATATAGTGTTTGGTTTGTAGGCAAACAAACTAAAGCTCAGAAAAGTCTATTATTTTTCCCCAAATCAAAACCTAGTAAATGGAACTTCCAAGATTTATACCTATGGCCACCAAGCTTCACAGCGTGTGGTCATTTGCTTCTAAATGGGGAAACAGATATTTTTGAAGTATAAGCACATTAAACAATGTTTAATTGTCAATTTTTTAATATTCTTTTTTCTCTTCACATTTTTTTTTAAGGGTTACTTTTCTTAATACCCAGTAAAATCTTTTCCTGGGCATTTACTAAATCTTACATTTAGTGAATCATGTACATATAATGTCAATAATATGTTTTGACAGTATAATTAAAAAACACATTTCTTAAAAACACATAATGTATTTGCAAGACAATTTTAACAATGTCTTCTACTCCAGAATAAAAGTGTGCGTGTGTGTGTCTTAACTAGGGTGAGAAGTATTTGAAAGTACTGTAGCTTGAATAGGAGGCATTGACACTGTATCCATTACCTATTTCTGCATACAAACTACCCCAAAACAATGGCTCACAACTATGGGTTGCATGGGAATTCTCCTGGTTTTTCCTGGGCTCACTCATGGGACTGCTTTCAGCTGGAGGGTCAGCTAGAGGCTGAGCTGAGCTGTCACAAATGGGAGAGCTGGGCTTCTTTTCCATGTGATTTTGCACCCTGAAGGAATACAAGACTTCCTCAAGTGATGATGGTAGCTATCTAAGAGGGCAAGTCCCAATGGGCAAGCTCTTACAAAATCTATGCTTCTGTCATCTTTACAGATATCATATTAGCCACAGCAAGTCACATGCATAAGCACAGAATCAATGTTGGAGGGGACTATACCAAGGACATAGATTATTAGGCTATAAGACTCACGAGGAGCTATTAATGTAATACTCTACTACTGATACTTTTTTGGACTTGAAAATAGCTTTCCTTTGGAAGGGAAGCCTTGTTGTTCAGGATCATAAAGAAATGTCATCAGATGATTGCTGTTTGACGATTTAGGAGGAAAGGTGTCTAACCTCTAACGTTGATTCCTATAGAGATAAGAGGGGAAGTTTTAACCCATGAATTGCTGGTTCATGCACTCAGTCCTGAATGGACACTGTAGGCCTGGTATAGCCCTCAGATGTGGATATGTGTGAGAAATAAAAGTATTGAGCATAAAGATATGCAAAACTGGTAACCCACTACAGTGCTCCCTTGGGTCAGAGTTCACCCTAGGGACTGCAGAACTGTCTTCACACTAAGAACCCCGGTGGCCCAGTGATACTCAGTGAGGATTAACATGACAGGATCACCACAGTAGACTAGCCTTCAACAGCAAGTCCCTGCGTCACTGAGAAGCCATGCCTGCAGTGGACTTCACAGATGCCCATTCTTTCCCTGTTTGGATGTGCATGACAGACTACCACCTCTATAATTTTCAGAAAAAAATAAGATAAAACAGATGGGCAAAGAGCATAGTGTTAACTTTACAGAGTGCTTACCATGTGCCAGGTACTATTCTAAACACTACAGTTGGATTCTATTATCATTTCCATTTTATAGAGAAGAAAACAGAGGCAACAAAAAAGTTATTTAACTTTCCAAGGTATTGTTATGGGGCAGAGCTAGGACTCAAAGCCTGGAAGTCTGACTCCAGAGCCTGGGTTCTGAACCACTGGTCATTCTGCCTTTGTAGGGGACCAATTAATTAAAAAATTAATCGTGTGACTATATTTGCAACTCTTTGGAAAGTCCATGCTGATTTTAAAAAGCATTCATGAATTGGGAATTGTCTATTAGTATGTTTTAACCTTAACCATACTTCTACTCCCTTCCCAGATACGTGTGTCTGAGAAAACATATATTTATTTTTCTTGATAGTGAACTGATATTTCGTACACTTTTCATCTTGTCTTGAGAAGATTTTACTTTTAGAAGAATATGTTGGTGTTAAAATATATCCTTACAAAAGAAATCCTTTATTCTTATGTAAATCTTCCTGCTTATGAGTTTGTCGTTCAGTTCATGTAAAATAAATATCAATCACAATATTATTTTTTTTGTAACACAACTTCCATGGACCATTCTGATCTTTGGGCCTTGTGGTACTTAAATGACCATCCACGTTTCAATGTTAGAGCTGATGGCAACTGGTTTATTTTTATTGCTTTGGCTCCAGCAAAAATAAAACCTACCCTAAGAACATGAGGCACCTAAAAAGCTTTAAAGTTTGTGGCTCTTCTTAAAAACCATAAATATTTGAGGTCTGAAATTCATTCATGATTACTCCTTTCACAAACCATCAAAAACTCGAATCATTCCAAATAAATCTATTAAAGATACTTACAGTGACTGCTTACTAATTTTTTTTTATTTGGTTGTTTACTTTGCCATTTCCTTGCTAGACTGCAGTAGTCCCTTGTTATTCTTTTTATTTAACAGTTATTTCCTGTCTCTCATAACATCTGCTTGAAGCCTCACTGTTAATTTCAGGCAAAATGAAAATGCATTTAGAATATTCCCTTTTGATTAGATGATCAAGACACTGAAAAAATGACTGCTCAGATACCCAGAGGGACCCGAAATTCAAACATCAATCAAAATAGGACTGAGTTTATGAGCTGTTTTTTGAACAAAAATAGTCCCACCTTGATTCTAAATTTCACAGCTACCAAAAATACACAAGATTACCATAGATTTCGTAATAGAATATATAACCATAAAGGCAACCACCAAACAACTCAGTCACAAGCAATGATAAAACCTGATGCAAAACTCTTAACTTGAGGCTATTTCCTACCTGCCAGATGTACCCTATGTTATTTAAAAGGAGAAAAGTATAAAACTAATTAATTATAGTAAAATCTGTAACAGAAAGAATCTAAATGTAACAATATGTGATTTTTATATTGCTGAGCAGAGGATTTGAATATATGAATATTAAAGAAAAATCCATCCATTTGGTCAAACTATGAATATGATTATAAGTTATTGGTTCTTCCCAACAGTCTACCTGTAGGGTATTTAATCAATTTCCTTTTCTTCTTAAAAGAGAGATTTTTCAAAGGTAACGTGCCGTGCATTACACAGTTATCAGAATTAAGATATCCAGAGTAAGGAGTTCTTTTCTGACTGTATTAATTATATTAATGCATTCAACATCCAAGATCTATGAAGCCGTGGGAATGGCAAAGGCAAGTAAGACACTACACCAGCCCTTAAGAAGCTCATCATCTCATGGGAAAGATAAATATATAAACAAATAACTATAATAACAATGTAACGAAATATTTCAGTGGAGGGATGCCCATAGTTGTCTGGAAGCGGAAGGAAAGAAATACTAGCTTTGCCTTTAGGACCAGCCATGTAGCTACAAACACGATTAGTCTGAGACAGAGAAGAAAGATCAGACATCAGACCCAGTTGGGGGGCTGGAAAAGCAGACCATATGGCTGGAAGATTGCCCTTCTCTAATAAAAAGTGACGCAGAAATTGATTTAAATGTGTTGTATTTTTTTTCTTGTAGCTACAGCCTACTAATTCTTCCAAAATATACTCTACCTCTTTTGCAACCAGATGTGGAATCTCCTGCAGTATGTGAAATAAGGATTCTGCAAAGTTTGAAGGAAGGCTTCTATGTGGTTGAAGCCTCTATTTTATTTGGCAGAAGTAAGTATATAAGATCCTTTCCATTCATATGTATTTTTTTCATATTTTTAGTTTCACATGATGCTTTTTTAAAAATTTATTTTATATTATAGTTGTGAATGGATATATGTATATGTATTCATACATATTTACTTACCTTTATCTAGAAAAGCCTTTATCTAGAAAAGCCTTTATCTAGAAAAATGAAGAGGAAGAATCCAGATGGATTCTTGCTGATAAAGAGTGCCAGGCCTGAAGACAAACTACCTCATCTACAATGGGCTCTAGGAAGTCTGGAAGAATAGACTCGTCACTCCAGTGATTCTTTGGGGGAAATCCAGGCCCTTGTCCAGGATACGATACAGAGTCACCTCCTGCTCTGGACACACTCCAGCTTTTTAGGAAAAGGAGCCTGGTTGGTTAGGGCAGTGAAGGATACACAGGGAAGCCGGGATGCATAGACCACTCACTGTTCATAGCCAAACACTTGGACTTGTGGAGAATTAGGACAAAGCTTCACCCCCAACCAGATGCCAACGGCAACAGGAACCATCTAATAGTAACTCTGGTAACCGACACGAGCTGCTAAACTCTCAGATGAGGCTGCTTGTGTCTCCCTAAGTTAGCATTCCACTGTTATCACTCAGTTTTTTCTGACCATTCTTCTAACTATCCGCATCTCCACATACTCCTGACTTGCTTCCAACTCTGCATCTCTGTCTTTCCAAAAATGAGAGTCTGACATTAGTCACTGACTAACACAGAACATCTAAATTGAACAGAATTCCAGACCTAGGCCAATTCATAGGTACCTAGTCCTTTTTATGGATAACTCAACATTTGTATTGTATTCCAGGGGACAATGATTCTAGGAGATGTTAATCAGAGTTTATTCTGCCTTCAAAAGAGCTACAGAAAATTCATACCAAATCTACCTGTTGGAAACTCACAATACAGACTTATATATTGAAGGCTCTAAAATGTTACAGTATAAAAAAAAGCCTGTTTAACTCTATTGAATTGTTTAAGGAATCTCTTTTAAAGACAAGACCTTATTTTTGTCTTGAACACTTTTTATTGCTCTGAACATTTTAAAGCATTGCCACAAAGAGCTTAACCTTTAGTCTAGTTTGAGAAGCACTGCTTTAGTTGGCTTCAAATAGGATGCGAGATCTGCTTCCATGAGCTGTGGGCGGAGGGTCAGAGACACATGACACATACTCAGCAATTTACATGTCAGGACCCACTGGTGGACATTTGCCTCAAACGAGGGCTGCAGTGATGGCAGGAATTTTGAATCCTGTCAATCCCACTCTAGGTAAACCCCATAAACCATGAGACAATGACTTTAAGAACAGCACTGGTTAAAAGTCTCTAAGGCTGAGAGGATTAAGTTATTCAACGCATGAGCCAGCTCAGGTTCCTGAAGTCCCAACAGAACCAAACTGTTTTTGAGTGGGAAGGGAAAAAAGTTTTTGTCCCTCCTTAAAAAGAGACACATTCAAACATGCAGACTTTCAGAAGCAACTACGGTTCATCTCATATGATTCATCTGTCCATTAACTTCATCTGGATCAGGCAGGCAGATGAGAAAAGAGAGCAGAGGCTCTGTTTTGTCCTGACTAGCATTCAGAATCCATCTTTCCCTTATAATTATATAAAATGCTTTTCTCCCCCCTCTCTTTTCCTTTCCCTTTTTAGGCAAAGTGCTGCTTTGAAGATAGAATAAATAATGCAACTCTTTGGTGCTTTGTGGTTTTTAGGGAGGATTAAAAGAAAACTATCAGTATGATTAAAGGGCCATCCTTAAAATAAACTTGGCAGTTGGCAACATTTATGTCCATGCTTTCCCATCTCCTAGTTGTCTTAGCTACATCTGGGTCTCGCCTCTACCTCCCTTGTGTTCAGGGTCCTTATGCTGCAAGTCACCTAGAGTCCCATACTCTTAATCTTCTACATTTTGTCTATTTCCTAACCTCTATCAAGACTCGCTCATCCAATGCCTCATTCTATCAGAACTGTTTTCTATTTAGCTGGAAAGAAATCATCCCTAGTAAAAATGTCTGCTAAAGTGATAATCTACTCTGCTTATGCACAGCTGGGTAGCCTTTAATTTTACCAACAAATAAACTGAAGCTTTAGAGGTCATGACTTGCCTGTAGTCTCAGAAATACTGTATGTGTCCTGCTGAAAATACAGTACTTCCCTGGATGGCAGTTAAAATATATATATCATGAAAACAAACTTATGGTTCCCAAAGGGGAAGGGGGGGAGGGATAAATTAGGAGTGTGGTGTTAACATATATACATTACTACATATAAAATAGATAAGCAACAAGGACCTACTGTATAGCACAAGGAACTCTACTCAACATTTTGTAATAACCTACATAAGGGAAAATAATCTGAAAATATATATATAACTGAATCACTGTGCTGTACACCTGAAACTAACACAATATTGTAAATCAACTATACTTCAATACAGAAAAGAAAAAAAAACCCAAAAAATACCAAATATATGACTTTGATGTTCAATGTTAAGCATACCTTGCTAGTTACTTAAGTTATTAAGTGACACCTAAACTCATACGATGTTCTGCCACTTGCCCTTTAAATGCTGGAGTTCCTCAGGGCTTGGTCTTGAGCTTTCAACTCTTCTCACTTAATATACTCTCTCTCTCTCTCTCTCTCTCTCTTTGAGACTAGCAGATCGCATCCAATCCCAAGGATTCAATTACCAATAGTGACACCACTGACTACCAGGTTTGAATCTGCAGCTCAGACCTTTCCATTTAGCCCTAGCTATCTACCAGGCACCTCCTCTGGGGTATTTTTTCAGGCTATGCAAACACGACATGTTCACAGTTCTATTAAAGATCTTCTCTGCATCTTGCTCCACTCTAAAGGTTAACTCACTAGTGGCCATCACCATCAATGCTGTCCTTGCTCAAGCTGGAAACCTGAGTGTTGTCCTGAATACTTCTCTGCTTTTTACTTCCCTATTCGATTAATCTTGGGTATTCTACTTTTTAAATATCTCTTCAGCACATCCTTTTCTCTCCATCTCCCTGGCATCTTGATAATCAAAGCCACTCTCCTGTCTTTACTGGATTATGAAAATAGCTTCTTACCTGGCCTCTCTCCCTCTAGCCTTCCTTCCTCCCAACTCATTCTCCACATTGCTGCCAGAGTAGTCTTTTTAAAACAGAAATCTAATCATGCCACTCTTGAGCCCGACACTCTACGCTGGTTTCATTGCTTTCATCACAAAGCCTAAGTACATTACTGTGGCTTACGTGCTTCTGTGTGATCCTCCTTCCCTTCCCACTGATGTAGCTTTACTTCAAACGCTCTAACTCTATTTCCAGCTATAGTCACCACAGTTCTATTTCAATTATTCCAAATGAACTGAACAACGTCCTTACGTACAAATTAACACATAACATTCCCTTTGTTGGAAATATCCTGTCTCTTCTTCTCGACCAATCAAGTTCCCTTTATCCAGTCTCAACATTATTAAACTCACTTATTTTACTCTGAACATTTCATGTATAACACAGAATAATAATTGCTGAAAATATATTTGTGAGAGGGAGATCAGCTCGGTGCTTTGTGACCACCTAGAGGGGTGGGGTAGGGAGGGTGGGAGGGAGGCACAAGAGGGAGGGGATATGGAGATACATGTATATGTATAGCTGATTCACTTTGTTACAAAGCAGAAACTAACACACCATTGTAAAGCAATTATACTCCAATAAAGACGTTAAAAAATAAATAATTAAATATGTTAAAAAAGGAAAAAAAATATATATATATTTGTTTAATACATAATCACATCATTAAAAGACCCACAAGGGTAACATTGCATGTGTCCTGTTCTCCATTCTAGCCCTGGTACCTTGGTACACAGCAGGCTATCAAATAGTACTTCTTTTTGTAAATAATTAATAAGAAACACCTAATATTTAAGAGACATTTTTAGTGACGTTTGATAGCAATATCACTCTTTCCAGCCCCTAACTGTGTGTGTCATAGTAGAAGCATGAGAAACTTAGTCTACTAAAAATTGATTAACAACTGCCACCCCTTAAGATTTATCTCAGAGTTAGCAGAGAAGAAAGATACTTTTAAAAAGACATTTCTGCCTCCTAATCTCTGGTGTTTGTTTTTTGTTTGTTTGTTTGTTTTGCTGTACGCGGGCCTCTCACTGTTGTGGCCTCTCCTGTTGTGGAGCACAGGCTCAGGACGCACAAGCTCAGCGGCCATGGCTCACGGGCACAGCCGCTCCGCGGCATGTGGGATCTTCCCGGACCGGGGCACGAACCTGTGTCCCCTGCATCGGCAGGTGGACTCTCAACCACTGCGCCACCAGGGAAGCCCTCTGGTGTTTTTTTTGATGTTATACCGTTAGCATATTTTAATTCTTGTTGGCTGATCAGTGAGCAAGGTTTTGAAAAAGCATGGGCTCATTTTTAAAATGAGAGAATAGAAATTTGAAAGAACTATCACAAGTAACTACCTGGGTATTCAAGAGTCAAAGAAAAACAGTCTCAGTAAAATGTTGAACACAGCAGGCAATGGCAATAGCCTACTTTGAAACTGTAACTGGAAACAGAGTTTGCAATAACTATAAGTGGGTCAGACAATGTTGCCCCCATGGCATAAGTTTTTAAGGCAATTGAAAGATTCATGAATTAAAGATAGACCTCTCTAAAATATTACAAATCTATTGCTATCACCTGGCACATTATTTAACAAATTGCTAAGGATTTTCATGAACTCTGCACACGCCAGGCATGATTCTTACAAACAGCGTTGGGGTACTGCGTCCCAGCTGGCTTTAATCAGCTGAAATGGAATGCAATCAGCATCACAAATTAATAATATTCCTTTTCATGGTCATTTTGTTCCATAAAGAAATGACAAATGGGTATAAACGCTGTTAGAAACACATCACAAAATAATGTCTCCACAGGAAACATAAGTTAGTGTGATTTGAAGATTCCCATGATTGCTCATACATGACTTCCCAGAGCAATAGACTTGAATGGCTACTTCTGAAGCCATTTTCCTTTTTGATCATAGAGTCAAATAGAGGGCTTTGCCACAGGACAAAATGTATCACCAGCCTTATCTAAATGTATAACAGACTGTGGAAATAGTTACACACACGCAATACAGTTACACACACACACAGGCGGACATATCCACATTCAGGAAATCACCGTTTTAGATGGCCAGAAAACTATTATTTCATAATTATTTTATACTGTTATTGATTTTTCAAAACTTTCAGATTTACTATCACTTTTTAAAACCTCAAGAAAAGTAAAGAACAATATTTTGTAGCCAGGGATATTCTATGTACATGCACAAATTTCTAAACTTTCAAGACAACAGGAATGAAAAACACAGCATTTAGATTCCAGCGCCTTGACTTTGACCTTAAGTTAAACTTTTGTGCTCCACCACTCCCTAAATAAAACTGGAAAGGTAAAAAGGAAAAAAAAAGAAAAAAAGGCGTTCTTAGAGATAGGATAACAAACTATTCTACCCAGCTCATGAAATACGATCACTGTTTCAGATAGACACTTTTATTGAATGTGCATTGGCAGACAACTCAAAAATTATGACTGGGTTCTTATGTAACAAACGTACTCGCTACAAAGCTTGAATTACTCATTTGTTTATCTCATAAAGCACAGGCTGGTGCAACATAAGGGCATTTCTAGCATACTCCATGGAGACATAATCTGTAACTGTTTAAAATGATAAAAGGCTAACAGAACGGATTGAACATGGCGTATCGAGGGCATATGATTAACAGCACTCAGGAAATCAAAAACTAGAGAAAATGTCAAGAAAAAGCATGAGTCTGAACATCTGGCCTTGCAGTTATGGATACTGTCACTAGGCATTCAGTGGCAAACAAGTGCTTTTTAGTTACTAAATCACGCTTGGCTTTTGACATCACTTTGTATAACCTGAATTCAGATCGTCTACTGGTGACATTTTAATCATATCTTTTGCTGAGTGTCTACAGCAATTGGATATCCATGAAATGTTGCACTTGGTTCTTTCACAGAATCTTTCTTCACACGAGAGCCTTTAAGATGGATCAAATGTCTCCATCTAGACTTTTCCACAATGCTGAATTAACAAAAACAAAATGATTAATGGTCCAGTTTAAGTGCAGCTACTGTGAAACTGTGGTCTAGATTCTCCAAGTAATGCCACTTTTTTTTTTTTTTTTTTTGGAAAATGAATCTCCTACAACTCAACAACAAAAAGAACAAATCACTTGATTAAAAATGGGCAAAGGACTTGAAGAGCCATTTCTCTAAAGAAGATGTATAAATGGCCAACAAGAATATCAAAAGAGGTTCAACATCATTAGTGATCAGGGAAATGTACATAAAAGACCACAACGAGATTCGCCTCACACCCGTTAGGATGGCCACTATCAGAAAAACAAAACAAAGAAAAACGAAAAACATAAAGTGAAAACAAGGTTGGTGAGGTTGTAGAGAAACCAGAACCCTTGTGTACTCTTGGTAGGGATGTAAAATGGTACAGCCACTGTGGAAAACAGTAACAGTAAGATGATTCCTCAGAAAGTTAAAAATAGAATTACCATATGATCTAGCAATCCCAAAGAATTGAAAATATACATCCAAAAGAATTGAAAGTAGGATCTTGAAGAGATTTTTTCATACCTACTTTCACTGTAGAATTATTCACAATAGCCACGCTGTAGAAACAACCTAAATGTTCATTGGCAGATGAATAAAAAAATGTGGTATGTACACACAATATTATTCAGCCTTAAAAAAAGAAGGAAATCCTGTCACATGCTGTAACATGAATGAACTTTGAGGACATTATGCTAAGTGAAATAAGTCAGTCACAAAAAGACAAACGTTACATGATTCCACTTCAGTGAGATTTCTAAAGTAGTCAAATATGGGAACAGAAAGTAGAATGCTGGTTGCCAGGGGCTGAGGGGAGCAGATGGGAGGAGTTGTTTTTGAATTTTGAATGGGTATAACGTTTCAGATTGGCAGGAAGAAAAAGTTCTAGAGATCAGCCGTACGACAATATACATATAGTTAACGTTTCTATACTGTGCACTTAAAGATGGTTAAGGTGCAAATTTTATGTTATGTGTTTTTTACCACAGTAAAAAAGAAGAGGCCCTCAAAACAAAAGTAAAGGGTTATGGAAGGTACATGAAGCCGAGAAGCAGCTGGCTGGACCTCAGCCTTACACAGAAACAAAGGGGCAAGTTCCCTGCCCCATTCTCCCCACCACACTAAGCATCCCAGACACTTCATCAAAGGGGGGTGGGGCACAGGTGTTCACTAAATTAAAAAAAAAAAAAGAATATATCTTGTTTAGATTTCTTATACTGTTTCTTACTTTTTCCTTTTATCATTTATTTATTTATTTTGCATCAGCTGAATTGCTTACATCCCAGATTTAGTTCCTAATCTCACAGGCTATCAAGTCCATGGTATCTGCAAGTCCCTGTCTTCCTCCTGTTCTAATCTAGGTTAACTGCTCTCTAGGCCTGATGCACTGCTGAGTTCCCTTGTCTTTGTTTAACTGATCTTCTTGGTCACAGTCACTACTTCTTGAACCCCATATTCCTTCCTTCCTTCCTCCCTTCATTTATTCATATTCTCTCTCTCTCTCTCACGCTTTCCTCCCCTTTCAATTTTTATCTCTAATCTTGATTGCAGGTATCCTTAAGTATCTAAGTAGCAATGATTCTTATATTTCATTATTTTCCTAAATTATTTTTCTTGTTTCTGAGACCCATCTTTACTTTTCCTCAGAGAGGTCTGTGTCTGGAAAGTCTAATATTTTTAAAGTTTTATTTTCTCTTCTCACATGAATAGAACAGTGGGGCTTGGCGTGACATTCTAGGTGGCAAGTTGTTTTCCCTTAGTTCTCTAAGATATTGTTCCATTATCTTTGTGTAGCCAGAATGCTGAACCCAAAAAGCCAATAATCACAATCTGCTTTATTCTACATGTGCTTCCTCAATCAACTCTTTTTTTTTTGTAGGAGATTCTTCCATTCATGCAGTTTTCTTCCTTGCTTTGGTGATGGTGTCTTTCCTTAAATGTTTGAAGACTAATAGCTATTTGGATTAGTTTATAGTTTTCTGTAAGACAACTGGATGTATCAGTACATACAGCCTATCTGAGGGTGGAGGTTAGGAAAGTCAAGAAATGACTTCTTTGGTTTGTATTCACATTTGTTTTCAGCAGGAGGGAGTAGGGGGCTGAATATGTAGTCAAAGAAGACCCTGGCGTCAGTCTCTGCATGGGATACTCCCTCTTCCACTTGGATATCACCAACTTGTCTTTCCCATATAAGCTACCACGTATCAGGCTCCATCTTTCTTATAACAAGTCTCCCCACCACTGCTGTTCGACCCAGGTTGGAGTAGGGAGATATGCAAGGGTCCACCCGTTTCTCTTCTGTTAATGATATAACTACCCATTCTTTCATTTGCCCTTGGACCACCCTCATGCTCTTTATATCCACTCATTCCAGGCATGGCGCCCTCTTGCCTTTGCAACAGTTAATTCTTATGTAATCATTAGAGAAAAATGATTCTTCCCAACTTGTGATCTTTCCTCCACATGAAGGAAGCTTCGCTAGTTCTAACACTCCTGGTCTGTCCCATCCTTTTCAATATCCCTCTCCTAGAGGGGAGGAAATTGACTGAGGTATTCGGAATAATGTGGGCAACCCAAACCCAGTGCCTTCCTTTTTCTTCTCACCCCAAAATGGCTCTGCCTGTGGAAATCATGGGGTCCTCTCCGCTCAGCCATACTATGGATACTACGAGGGCATCAACCACATTTTTCAATGTAGGAAGGTCTGCCCCAGTCCGGTGTTGCCACAACTGGCTGGTAAGTCTGTTTCATTCGCATATTCAGAAACTCATTTGTCCCTAAGCCACATTCTCCAATATCAGTTTAACAAGTGAAATATTTAATTTCGAGTCTTAGCCCATTGACTTTATTCTCAATTGATTCAGAACTCAAGGAGCAAAGAGGACCACTATTTATTAGGCACCTCACAGCTGAACATGTGTATCTGAGACCATTGCTTTCATCGCCTATCTAATCTTCCATTTTAGCAATTTCTGGTCCACCAAGGAGTCAATGTATTGCAAAAGAAAGAAGTTATGCAGTAGTTAAATTACTTTTTCTATCATTTCTAAGGATTAAGTGTGGGAGTTGTGCACTATAGTATGTGCTCAGTCTAATATCTGGAAATATATCCCTTCTTATGAAAGAAATAAATATCTAGTCTAGTCCAGAGGTTTTTAACTGGGGGTTAACAGTGCTTCTCTAGGTAGAATTTAAAACTGAGGAGCACTGTGGCTGTCACAACGACGAGGTGGCATTTGGTATCTAGGGACAGAAAGGCTAAACATTTTGCATTTTCCATGTCAAAAGAATCCTATGATGTAATCACTAAATCACCACCCTAGAGAAAAGAAAACTAGGGTATCAGAAGATTCAGCGACTTGCCAAATATCACCTGGTTGGTAAGTAGAGAAACTGGGATAGTCTCAGGTCTATCTGATACAGGAAAAAGCCCCATTATTTTCCTAAACTATTTCTCTTCTTTCTGAGGTACATCTTTCCATCTTTTCAGAGCGGCCTGTGCCTAGAACAATGCATGCTGCTTCCTCCACAGGTTGGCCCCTTCTCCTAGAGTCACATCACAATAATCACTTGGCTCAAAGCACTTGCCTTTATTCCTCTCACTGAGAGACCAAGTTATTAACAATAACTGCCTAATACATTTCCCCCAAACCTCAAACCACAAGTGGAGAGTCTTTCTTTCTTTTTATAATTCGATTTAGAAATGAGGGCATCCACGTTAATAACCCCAGTTCCCAATGCCTCCCTTCACAGCCCTGTGCTTTCTCCCTGCTTTACCCCTTCCCCATTCACAAGTACGGCGAGACTTTCTCTATTTTTATTTTCCCTTCTTTCCCAGCACTCAGTAGAGCATTAAGGAACTTGTGCTCATTTGCTCTTCTCTAGTTATTTTTGCGTCTACCACAATCACACATGCTCCAGTGATTTCTGGATGCACTGGACGCCCGCCATCTGACAGGAACAGTTGTGCTTATTTGTTTGAGCAGAAGGACTGCGTTGTTCACAGCACAGGACTCTGACTGATGACACCGTTCGTGGAAGACAAGGACCAGAGGTCAGTCCTTAATTTGTCTTAAAAAAATTTTTATTCAGAAAAAAAAAAAAGTTTGTCCTTTGTCAGATTGTAAAAGAAAGTTCAGGCTGGTAGTACCTTACGTTACAGAGAAATAGTTTGTAAGTTCCTTGACAGCGGAGACCTGTATTTATTATATATGCTACCTGTGACTACATGCAACTAGTCAGTTACAGAATCACAAAAAGAATAAATTCCTGATGCTGAGGGACCTTCATAAAATCTCTAAAGAATAATTCACAACCACAGACATGAGCTTCACTATTTTTTCTGTCCTCGACCCCATCCATCTCCCTCCATCAGTAAATGATTTCATGATGTGCAGTATACCTAGAGACTTTGTAATTAATTAAACGATGAGGTTTTGGTGTGTCAGATTCAAAACCTCCTTCTCTGCAGCACTCAGGACCACATCCTAAGCAGAAGTTTGGTTTCAGTGAGGCAACATCAACTATCATGTTAAATTAATATTTGTTAATCAAAAATACATGGGAATTTTTCCTTGCATTTAACTTGTATTACTGTACAATTCCTAAGCCCTGTAAGCATAAAGAATATTTCTTAGTTTTATGTATTTAAACATAAAAATGACGTTAAAATTAAACTGATTTAAATCAAAACTAGGTGTGTATAGCCGTTAGTCTCTAAGATGTCATCATCAATTTCTTCTCTCCATTTTGTGCAGCCCATTCCCCCATTGAGAGGAGGAGGCCAGGCCCCCAACTTCCCAAATTTGAATCCACTGGCCTATAACTGCTCTCATCAACAGAATACAGCAGAAGTAATGATGTATGACTTCTGAGGCCAGGTTTTCCAGAGCCTTGTAGCTTCCACTTGAATCCCTTGGGACATTCGCCCTGGCAGAAACTACCTACCATGTGAGATGTCCACGTATCTTGAGACTGCCATAATGTGAGGAAGTCTAACTAGCCATGTGAAGGAACGACATGGAGAAAGAAGTACCTGATGAGCCCTCATGTTTTCCAAATTCTTGTCCAGGCTTCAAACATGTAAGGACAGAGGCCTTCAGCAGTCTTAGCAGCTGTTTGACTGCAGCTATTTGAGGGGTTCCAAGTGAAAAACACCTAACTCGGTGTATCCCCAGAAGCACAAAAAACAATAATATAATGTCGTTTTGAGCCACTGAGTTTTGGGTTTGTTACATAGCATTAAATAAGCAGAATGGTGTCCATATTTTTTTTCCTCTTTAGAAAAATGTTAATACGCAGAGCCAACTTGAATGAGCTTCCAATGGCCAAATTTGGAACAATCTGAACAACAAAATAATGATAGTAATGGATTATAACTCACTGACTAAAATAACTATCCCTGAGTCCATACTGTTATAAATAATTGAATAATTAAATTGATGGGGAAGAAGAGACAATTTTCCTGCCAGTGGTATTCAAATGAATAAATATAGTTAGAATGATGGAAAATCACCACTTGACAAATATTACATTTATAATTTTTGCTGTTAAGAATCATTGATGGCTGCTAAAATCCACAGGCAAAAGAATGATGAGAAACAGGATATTTGTAGAGCCTCAAAGTAACTTTCCACAAAAACACTATCACAGAGAAAAATAGCTACTTTACAGTGGAGAAACTTACCAGATACCACATTAGCAAAGTGCTCAAAATGAATCTATAATAAGACATGCTGATATCATGTAACTTTCATGCTATTCCTGCCTAAAACTGTATAACCTCAATCTAGGCACGAGAAAAAAATCAGACAAACCCAATCCGGGAAACACACTGTAAAAATAAATGATGATCTTAACGATGGTCAGTGTCACCAGAAAGACTGGCGAACTATCTCAGATGGTGGGAAATGAAAGATGCATGAAAACGAAATGCAGTGTGGAATCCGGGATTGGCTCTTAAACCAGAAAAACAAAAACAAACCAAAAAAAAAGAAAGTCATGGGATAAGTGGTGAAATTTGAGTAAGGTCTGAAGATTCCTAATAGTATTACATCTGTACTACTTTCCTGGTTTAGATAACTATATTACTACTGTTATCATGTAAGATGTTAACAGCAGGGAAAGTTGGCATACGAAAAATTCCATGTGTTACTTTGCAACGTTTTTGTAAGTCAAAATTACATTAAATGGAAAGTAAATATCAATACATCACAGGATTACGTTGGAGGAAGACTGGGTGTGACCTCAAAGTTGCTTCATTTTATCCTTGAAGAAGAGACATTTAAATGGTTATTTTAAAAGACATTTAAAAGAAAATAATGGAGAACTTCAGTGCATGTCATGTTTTAATAAACAATTCACAAAAAAGTTGGTCTGTTACTCAAGGTTGACAAACACAATTGTGTGGACTTCTGTCCAAAAACACAGTTTCATAACTTAATTGCCTGTCCTGTGGTCTCATTGCTGCATTTCAGGTTCCCAGCACAGAGAACAAGACCGTGATAAGAGCTGCCATCTCGCAACTGTAATTGATCTGCTGACAGTTTTACACGTCTTGATTTTGGTTTGATGTGCGACCCATTCTGGAGGTGGACATGGAAGGGAAGGAGGTGTGGGCTCTCTAACACCATCTTTGTAGAGAATTTTCTGATGCACAGGGTAGATCCTTGGCTGGCAACTGAATACTGCAAAACCCTGCCCCACTGGCCATAGCAGGTTGAACCAAGAGTTGAAAGATGAAAACAAAACTTTTGTGGGTTGAAGTGGAGTCAGACAGAGGCCATCATCCAGTTCCAGAAGAGTTTCCACAGATTATAAAAGTAGAGGGTGGGAAGGAGGCACGTCACTTACTAGCTTCTCCTGCTTCAGCTCTTTATACTTCAGACTTGGCAGGCAGTTTTCTCAACATCAGACATAAAGAGTAAACTATTAATAGTCCCCAAATATTGAAAGTCACCTTGAATATTTTGGATAATCTAATCCTCATGATTAACTGCTCCCCTGACGCATTACTATTGATAATTGAGAACTTTCTTCTACTGTCTCAAGAAAGCAACACTTAACTTTTAATGACCAACAAACCTTGATACTTTATACTTTTTTTTATACTCCTCTAATTAGTAAGCATCTGTGTTCTTTGAAAATTAAGGCTATTAAATAATATTCATTAACGGTTCACTAGTGGAATATCTTACCACCAGAATGAAGTCCCAAGTAGACCAAGAAAATATATAAATAAAAATAAAGCAGCAGAAAGAAACAAACTACTAAAAAGTTAAAAAGGAAAGAAAAACAATATGGGAACATATGTATATGTATAACTGATTCACTTTGTTATAAAGCAGAAACTACAACATCATTGTAAAGCAATTATACTCCAATAAAGATGTTAAAAAAAACAAACAAACTAACTAAAAACCACTTCATTTCAAGCTTGACAGGGCAATATTCTTCACTTAAAACCCAAGAAAGTTTCCTCTGAAGGTGTTACAGCTGAATCCTAATCACCATTCTCTGTGCAGGTAAAATCACCTAAAATCAATATTCTGGCCTTTCGTAGGCTTTTGTTATCTTCCAAACCAGCATTTGGCCTATTTACACAAAGTGCACTGAAGGGCAATAACTACTCAAAATCACCTTACTACCCCCTCTGTCCTTAATCTGGTTCTAATCTGTCCAACTAATGTAATACACGTCAAGCATTATTTCTCTTCCAAAACTAATATTATCACCAACTGTTGCCGATTTATTTAGAGGCTGTGAGGATGGGTTACTCCCTTTGGCAGGAAAATTCAATGTGGATGAGAGAAAACTCTTTGCAAGAGGGGAGGATAAAAGAAAGGCTAAAATAAAACTCCTTCCAAGAGGAGAGAAAGAAAACAAGCAAGAATTGATGTGTCAGTTGCTAATCTGTTCTGTGTTGTTCTATGAACACTTTACGGAAACAGCAGAAGGATGAAGATCAGAGACTGTTTCCAGAACCTATGGAGAGCACTCCCCCCTTGGCCATCTATGGCTCACAGCCAGTGCTCTGGTTACCTTATCTGTGAGCATTCAAAAAATCCCAACACTAAGCAATTCTTGGCTTAAATAGGATGAAGAGGTAGTTTCTAATTTATGAATGGTTGTATTCTAAAAGTTCAAATGTTATGACTAACTCAATTTGAATCTCCAAATAACTACTGTATTTGCCTATATAAAGAAAAATTTCCTGGGCCACATTATAGAAATCTAGTTAACCCAATTCTAAGCATATTCTATAACATAATCTATATGGGAAAAACACACTCACAAGTACATGTCTTTGGAAGGCCAGGGTACATGTCCTTGGTAGATGTCCTGCTGGGTCAGTCACTGGCACTGACCTGCTGGGGCAGAGGTCACAGGAGAGGGCGCCCGGGGGGATGGGGGGATGGAAGCATTTGTGGGAAGCATGATGAGGAGTTAATACTGGGCTGAAGGGTCAGGAAGAATTTGGCACAAGACGTGGGGTATGACAGAAGGGCTTGGGTGTGGAATCAGGGTGTGGAGAAAAAGACAGGCAGGGTTTATCTTCCCCCTCCCATCACTTCCCTTCTCTCACCCCAACCACATCCTAGCTCTAGTGGAGCTGATACTGGGCTGGATAAGCTGAGAAGGGAAGGAAAAATGGTGGAATAAAATGTATCAAATGTTCTTCTGGCTTTCTCTCCTCCTTCTTTGGCCACTAGCATTGAGGTAGAAAAGGGATGGTGTAGAATAAGCTATGAATCAGATTTGGACTGCTGCCTGTTTGTAAATAAGCAACAAGGTCCTACTATATAGCACAGGGAACTATATTCAATATCTTGTAATAAACTATAATGGAAAAAATATGAAAAAGTATATATATACATATAACTGAATCACTTTGCTGGAAAGCAGAAATGAACAAAACACTGTAGATCAGCTAACCTTCAATAAAATTTCTTAAAAAAGAAGAAATAAAGTTTGACTGGATTGCAGCCACACCCATATGTCCACGTACCATCTATGGTTGTTTCTTTGTTTAATAGCAAAGTTGAGTAGTTAGGAGAGACATCATACGGTCCACAAAACCAAAAATATCGACCCTCTGGAGCTTCACAGAAAACGTTTGCTGACTCCTAGTTCAGATTCATACTGAAGAATGGGTTGAGATATGGATTAAGAAAAATCGTATTGCGAGAGAGCTTTTCCATCCTACCCTCCCTACCCTATCCTACCCCTGACACAGGCTACTGTGACACTGGAATCAGGCAAAAGAAGGAGACCAGGGATGATACGGAAGGATACCAGGGAGACTAGGGGATCAGGGATAATAAAGGATGATAAGTGGTCCAAAGCGCAGAATTAAGGAGAGGAAGTATAGAGAAAGTACCTGGGAAATCAGAAGGAAATGAAGTATCTTTAGCTATCCAAGGAAAGCCACCTTTCTCACCAAAGGTTAAAAGGAGGCTCTTCGGGATTCTCTTTTATCTAGTTGTCTATGCTGTAAAATTTTGGATTTCATCTTCTTTCTGGCTCTCTTTTTAATCCACATGCAGATCTTATCTTCCCAACCAGGCAATATCTTCTTTATGTGCAAGAGCTATATGCCTTTTATGTCTTCCACGGTGTCTGGCACAGTCCAGGTACAGGCTGAGTAACATAATCGAGAGTGTCTGATTGATGGATTAGGTACAGAAGCTATGTAGTCATGTAGAACTGCTCAGAAACAAGAAAATACAAGATTTACTTTAGTCCGGTGAGCATCCCTGAAAATTCTCTGAGTGTACTGATTAAAGTACTACTATTTTTACATATCTTCCCTAAATTTTCCTGAATTTCAAGAAGTTGCAACTGGAAAATAAATGTATTTGTATTAAAGATTTTTGTTTCTTATCCATTTTAGGAAATTGCATTCTGAAAAGGTTGTCATTTTATCATTATTATTTTTTTCCTTCAATATTGGCTCTCCATTGCATGCTTGTTATGCCGACATTCATGAGACTCTGAGTGGTTACATGCTGAAGAAAGACACTACAGAGACATTCCAATGACGAAAGAAAGCCAGTTAAAAGAGATCCAGATGTTAACAAAATCCAAAATTTTATAGCACAAACAACTAGAAAAAAGTAGACAAAATCTATAACCTAGAATTTTTATAGCATAGACAACTAAAGAAAAGAGATCCAGAAATAATGTTCAATTCCTAATGTCTGATGGCTCAAAAGAACTTCAAAGAAATACCAATAAAAGACTGCATTTTTAGCATCATACTAACCATGCAATTTGGCTAGCTTGCTATAAATTGCCCTTAAGGGAAATTAGAATGTTGATTAATGCAATATTAACATAGAGCTAAATATAATAGCAATGCATAATAGTAATGGCATAACATTCCTGGCAATAATTTTATTGAGACATTATCTAATTTAATCTTTACAATCACCATGTGTCACATTATTAGCCCTGTTGGAAACTGAGTCTATGAATGATTATGTAAGTTGACCAAAGTAAGTGCTTTGTAGTAAGTGCTAGACGACATGAGGCATCATAGAAAGATGTCAGCAGTCTAGGGGACAGAGAAGTTTTCACCAGCTAAGGAAAGGATCTCAGAAAGAAGGGAGAGGTCTGCAAAGGACTGGAAGTGGAAGAGAGCAATATCTGTTCTAGGATCTGAGAGGGGACTGGTGTGGCTGGGGCACGGAGTCTGAGGTGTTTTTTTTTTTTTTTTGGTACGCGGGCCTCTCCCCTTGCGGAGCAACAGGCTCCGGACGCGCAGGCTCAGCAGCCACGGCTCACGGGCGCAGCCGCTCCGCGGCATGTGGGATCCTCCCGGACCGGGGCACGAACCCGTGTCCCCTGCATCGGCAGGTAGACTCTCAACCACTGCGCCACCAAGGAAGCCCACTGAAAGGTATTAAGCAAGCAAATGGTATCATTTAAGACACCACCTGGGCAGCAGAGGAGAGCATGGATTGAAATGCTACTCTGAACTAGGGTAATGGTGGTGGAGACAGGGAGCTCTTAGAAGGTAGATGTGTGAGAACTTGGTGCTGGGCTGGAGGTGAAGGTGGAGAGATGTCCAGGATGACCTCTAAACTGCCAGCACGGGCTACCTTCTTCTCCACTTGTATAACTGTTTCCTCAACCGCACAGACCCTCCCAATATTTCTCTGGGCAACTTACGGTGAATTGATGCCCTTGGTTTCTTTAGTTCTTGGATACATATGATTATGTGAACACCTAAGTCATTCTATGGCTCACTAAACCTTTCTGTGTGAAGAGGATTTGGGAAGGTATGTTGGAGAACAGGAAAACTACTCAGGCATCCCTGGACAGTAACTTTCGAATGCCTCCTTTCAAAGGAAGAAATATAATCACTACTAGTATATGTTCTGCTACTATGTTTTCTTTCTTTTTTCTTATTGAAGTATAGTTGATTTACAATGTTGTGTTTGTTTCAGGTGTACAGTACAGTGATTCAGTTATATATATATATGTTCTTTTTTACATTCCTTTCCCTTATAGGTTATTATAAAATATTGAGTATAGTTCCCTGTGCTATACAGTAGGTCCTTATTGTTATTTATTTTATATATAGTAGTGTGTATATGTTAATCCCAAACTCCTAATTTATCCCTCCCTCCCTTCCCCTTTGGTAACCAAAAGTTTGTTTTTTATGTCTGTGGGTCTATTTCTGTTTTGTAAATAAGTTCATTTGTATCTTTTCTGTTTTCTTGATTCACATTTTAGATTGATAATAAAAAAGATTTTGGTTTTGTTTGTCATAGTAAAATAAAAATAATGGGATAATTTTTTAATGGGATAATTAACAGTGTCCTGTTTAACATTGAATTGTTTTTTATGAAATTTCAGAAATGTTCTCCATGAAATTCAATACAATCAAGCCTTAGAGTAAGAGGACAACCTGTTGCTACTGGAAACTGCCTACTGTATTTGTTCGTGAACATTTTTCTGTATAATTTTTAGTAGAGAAACTCTTATGGGGTAAAATAAATTCAGTGGAAAAAATTAGATATTTTTTCAAATGTATTTTCTAAAATTATGTGTTTTCTTTATCTAATTGATTAGATCCATACAAGTTTTTCTAAGGATAAGATGTCAAATCTTATAGAAGCATGTCCCACTTATACAGAGGAAGCAGTGAAAAATGCCAATTATTTCTAAATAGCTAACTAGAAAGCAAGAATCCCCTTATGAATACGGGGAAGACAATGCAAGAACTTTGTAATTTTTTGCCTTAGTGTTGTCTTGAAAATTCATCCAGCTGAGGAAAAATGTCAACTTGGACTATGTGCTTTTCAAAATGTCAGCCTACCTTTCACAAAAAGGTCCCTGAAGAATAATCGGGGAAACTCCGAAGGCCACGTCAGTAAAATCTGACAGCTTTTATTTAAAATAAATAATGCCGTTTAGCTATTGTGCTATAAAGAAATACATGTTTAGGACTAGAAATTCGAATTATTTTCAATCTAACAATTCTGAAACTGTTGCTGGAAAACATCTTTTTACTATATCAAGCTCTACATATTTCAAAGTCAGAGCTCACTTAAAATTACACGCTATAAATCATGGTCTCACTCATGTTTATTGATCTATCTACAATAAGCTTGCAATAAATATTTAATGAGGGAGAAAGGTAGAGGAGAAAGGAAGGAGATGGAGGGAGGAAGTACAAAGGGAGTAAAGAAACGTAAGACGAGAAGAGGGTAGGTAGAAGGGAAGGAGAAATGGAGAAGACTAGATGTTGTGAAGAAGAAGAGCAAATGAAGAAGGAGGAGAGTCAATAGAAAGAAGAGGAGAAAGGCATTATTGGAAAAGCATCAGCCAGAGGTCAGATTACCTAATCATAGTAAGACAATGTGAGTTTCCCCTCCTTGGTATCATATGATAAGTTAAAAAGAAAAGAAAAAAACACTATAATGAAGTACTTCTAATATTAACAAATCAAAACTAACCAGTTAAATCCTGAATCCACTGGCTAGTTGGTAGGGACCAACACTCTTGGGCAAGATCAATAAGGAGGTCCACTTGGATACACAGCAAGGCCCTGCTGTGTAGCACAGGGAACTATATTCAATATCCTGTGATAAACCATACTGGAAAAGAGTATGAAAAAGTATGTATAACTGAATCACTTTGCTGCACAGCAGAAATGGACACAACACTGTAAAGCAACTATACTTCTATAAAATTAATTAAAAAAAAATAAGGTCCACAGTATTCAGCCTGTGTCACTGAATGTCTCAGGCTTGGCAGTGGCCTGGCCTGGCCAGACCCTTGCCTGGCCAGATTGCCCAGCTCTCTCTAATGCTTGCCCGCTCTTTAAAACAGGGACCTCAGACTTCCCTGGTGGTCCAGTGGTTAAGACTCTGCACCCCCAACACAGAGGGCACAGGTTCGATCCCTGGTCAGGGAACTAAGATCCCACATGCCTCCTGGTGCGGCCAAAAATATAAAGAAAGCAAGGTAAAGTAAGAGCAAACATTAAAATACATACATACATACATACATACATAAAATGAAACAGGAACCTCAGTGGGAGACAGGCAAATCCTGCAAAAAGTAGACTCAGCTTTCATTTGGAAATGACAAATAACTCACTAGGCACTAAAGGAAGGAAGGATGACTTAGTCAAGTAGGAGTAAAACCACTAAATGTGTGGATAAATGTGTTTTCCAGGAAAGAATCAACAACTTAAGTGTTCTAGCATTGACCCACAGAGAGATTTTATGCACTTGTTATATTCATACGTGAACATTTATCACAAAACACATTTCAGCATCCCTGCTGTGTGTAGGAATTTGCTCCAGCTTACACTCTCAGAAAGTCTAGTGTTTACAAAGCAAAAGGACACATATAGACATACAAGTTAACAGGTTGACAAACAGCCTTTGAAACTACTATTTTTCAACTGCATACATCAAGGGCGGGGGGTGCATTCTTGTGACATCCTTATATTGATTTGTGCTGGTTTACTTGCTATTTTGTGAAGACTCAAGTCATTTTCCCCTGTGTACATCTAGTTTCATCAAGTATTTTGTTTCCAAAGAAAGTTCATTCCAGTGTCTTCTATTTATTTTGATATCTCCAAACAGCTCTGCATTTCATAGGCCTGAAATCAATGCCTTGGGCTGACAACTTTTCTTACTAAGAAGGGCAGTACGTGAGAACCTGCAGGCATGATTTTGGGTGGATATCGTGATTAAAAAATAATAATAATAGAGTACCGTTCCCTGTCAATCATTTGCCTACCACTTTTAGGAATCTAAGTGGCCTTGTATAATCTGCTATGAAGTTTCACTGGTTAAGTGTACACTGAGCAACTACATGCCTGGCAAAGATGAAGCATGTTCACATATTGTTGAAATGCTGTTTGATGTTTATGCATTATGTATTCACTCTTCCCCTTCTCTTCCTGATGGAACCCTCACTTTCCTTTGAGTATCTACTCCCCACCACTATGATCATGTGCCTCAATAGAAGTTAAGGCCCTCACCAGTGCCAAAGCTAGGCTTGAAGAGTCTAAAGGTAATACTTCTGGAACTACTGACTGGATCAAGAACTCAAGCAAATCCATTCTTGATATTCCCTTATTAAAAAGATTGGTTCTGGAATGGGCTTGCAACCCAAACCAAGTCAGTGATACACGAGGAAATTTCCAAGGGCTTCTAGGAAAAATGCTCCGTCTCACTTAAGAGAGCACCCTGGAAAGATATGTCTCCTCTCCTCTGGATGTCGTGGCAACATACGGATGTGAAGTCTAGAATCGTATAGCATGTAGAAGCCACTAAATGAAGGCTGCAATGCACAGAGTCAAGACAAGCAGAAAAAAAATGAAGCGGACACAAATCTCGACATCTGGGTAGTAGGAGAATTTGAAGAGAGTTGGCAGCCAAAAACATCCTTCCAAATACAGTTATTGCGTCTCATTCTATCAAACATAAGAAATAGGTATTATTCCCATTTTACAGATATTAAGCTTAGCTAACATGTGTTCAGTGCCAGACACTGCACTAATTTTTTTTGCAGATAATCTCATGAAGCTCTGAAGCAATCATCTGAAATTGTGTCTCCTCATGTTAAAGATCATGAAACTGATGAAGGATATGTAATTCCACCATCATCAGGCAACTGATGCATGAAAAAAACTAGTGCAGGTCCGGTAAACCCCATCAACAGGTTTCCTTCTGAAAAATCATTTTGTTGGGCACAGGGATTTTCAACCTGATTTCACTCCTGCCCTTGCTTTTTTCCAAAAAAAAAAAAAGAGAAATTTAAAAAAAAAAAAGCCATGAATGAAAAGCAAGCCAAAGTACAGGTTAACTGCTTGCTTTCTCTTTGGTTTAGAGATTTCCTTCTCCCTGCTCCAGGTGTGGACTTCCTGTCTTAAGTCCAGCATTCTTTTAAAAAAGAGGAGGTGGGGAAGACAGCTAGAAATCAGAGATGACTTCTCATTAACCTGCAACTGCTTGTCTAGTGACTACTTCTTTCTACAGCAACAAAATCCCTAACAGACCTCCCCACTTAATGCCAAAACCTATGGCAAAATTGCAGACTGGATTAGAAATAAAAACCACTGAATTTGAGTAAATCTGTCACATCATATAATAAAAACCAAACAACCAGTTGATGCAGTTAACTATGAAATGGAGTTGGCTGACCTCTCTTCATAAGGAAGAAGGCTGTATTGATCAAGTTGACTCAGGTCTCAGGCTTTCTTCCTCCTGGGAGAAAGCTCCTCAGAAAAGGGTCAGTCATATGGAGTTTTGATTTTGGTCGGACTCCATTTTAATTTGTCTTCCTGGTTCTTTCTTTGAACTAATCCCCTTCTGTTTTTAAACTGTTGATTTTATTAGTATTTCCCTTGGTTTATACAAAACAATAATTTTTGAATTTTTATTTTTCTACAGGAATACACATTTGTTTTCTTAAATTGTCCACTCTTAACAAAGGGAGAAAAACTTTGCTTTAAGAATCAATGAGTAAGTAGCAATCCCTCCAAAAAGTATGTCTGTTAGAAATCATGTCATTTAGTTCCTTATTAACTATAACCATTTTGAGGGTAGGAACTAGAGAGGTGATTTTCTTTTTTTGTTATTTCAAAAGGTGTCTAATAAAATTCAAAGCAATGAATGAGTGGGCTCTAAAATATTTAGTAATTTCTCATTGAATGGAATAAACATGATAGATTTCATTAATTATTGGCTGACTACATTTTTCCCCACAGGAATATTAATTCTAGCATTGTAAATACAACCCTGCACACATAACTCATTAAGGATGAGATATAACATCATTAGCTTATATTTTTGTCCATTAAATGTACAAACATTTATTGAGCACCAATTGTGTGTCCAACTACTCAAGGCTTCAGGGCTATAGATGTTAAAGGGTTTGATCTCTGCCTTAGGGTGTTTAGGACACAGAGAAGTAATTACAAATTGCAAAACAGTGTGACAAGTGAAAGAAAAATGGCACTATGTGTCAACTTCCCAGTGTAACCTCTCACTGTTACTTCTGAAACACATTCTATCCCTAAGAGTTTTGACAACAGGGGAAAAGATAACCGAAGTCTAAAATGATGATATCTCTTTGGGTCATTCATTGCTGTGAGCCTCAAAGAGTGATGTATTTTCCTATTTAAAATTCACTTGCAAAATGATTACGACCTAGGGAAAACATGGAAATAAATGAAAGGCATTACTGCTGACAATACTGCAGCATTTTGCTTTGCCAGGACGGGACCCTTTATTCTTGTCAAAAACAATCTCATTCATCTTCCTAAATTTTCTTATGTCAAATGATGAATATTCATCTGTGAAATTTATGGAATTAATATCTTAAAAAATTACCAATTCACTGCAGTTTGTTTCCAATGTGGCTTGGAGACCAATTTGTCATCAAGTTTCCAGTCAAATTCATTCATATAAGCAAGAGATGAAACACTCAGTCACTTAGTCACTACTACTTCATCAAAACAGCTTCCTTCACTCCCTCAGTAGCTAATAAGTGTCAGAGAAGAGATTCCAGCCCAGAGCTCTGTGTAGCCAAAATTCTTTCCTTAATGCCACACACTACCTTCCAGCATAGTCAGTAAAGAAAAGACGCTTTCATTGTTTTGATTGAAAATGAGAGGTACTTACAGTATTTCAGTGGAGAGTGGGAGAGTGCTGGCAGGTTATTCTGTCAGGCAAGAAAAGAGGAAGACTTCACGGGAATACAAGCGGACACTTTGAACACCAAGCTCCCAGCGTGAGAAAGACACTAGGGTCCACAGCAACTAGAAGGTTAAGCTACTTGTTCCCTTGCTCATGGGCTGGACGGTGTTTCTATTATGCCATCTCTACCTCTATGTTAATATTTGCTCCACTCTACTCTCTCTGTCAGCTCTGCTCTGTTTTATTTTTATTTTATTTATTTATTTATTTTTTGGGGTTACGCGGGCCTCTCACTGTTGTGGCCTCTCCCATTGCGGAGCGCAGGCTCCGGACGCGCAGGCTCAGCGGCCATGGCTCACAGGCCCAGCCGCTCCGTGGCATGTGGGATTTTCCTGGACCAGGGCACGAACCCATGACCCCTGCATCAGCAGGCGGACTCTCAACCACTGTGCCATCAGGGAAGCCCTGCTCTGTTTTATTGATTGATTGATTTGCTCTTCTATTTTGTAGATTATTTTTAATCCCATGGTTTCTGCTCACACACAGTTTTTCCCATTCAAAATTTCATATTGAACATGAGCCATCATGGCCTTTTCAGCTTCTTTATCATCACATTCCTTGAGAGTCCACTAAACTATGTGTATAATTATGCGTTAACTGGCTTAGGTCAATGAGCTTTATCCAGGAGCTGGGAATGTGAAGCCAAATTGTAACAACAGTGGTTGGGTAAGGGCTGCCCTTTCAGCAGGAGCTTTGGAATGACTCTCCTCTACCGAAGTTGAGTGTCAGCCAATATTATTGATGTGTTTTGTGACAGAGGTAACAAAACATCCTCTTCTCCGTGTCCAACTCCCACACCAGCTACGATTAGGTTTCTGTACCTTCAAGACAACAAGGTGAAGCGCTGTGACATACAGAGATGTTCCAAGTCTGGAAATCAGAAGGGATCAGAGGCTATTCTTGGAAATTTCTTATATCCATCTAAATTCATCACAACCATTCCTAAGACTATGCGTAATGTTTGATGACATCTCAACTCAAGGTCTAAGTAATTTTTTTATCAGCTTTAGTCAAAGATTTACCAGCTAACACTCATGAAAAAGAGCACAGTTCAGGATGCCAGCTCTGGAGTAAAACTGCACGAGCTTGAATCCCGCTTCCACACTTTCTTAAGGAATGAGCCTGGCAGTTAACCTCTCTTGAGATTTAGTTTCCTCAAACATAAAGTGGGTACAAAAATAGTACCCACCTAATAGGATTTCCTAAGTACTAAATACAACAGTCCATATAGTTAGAGCTGAAAAGTCACTTTAATTAGTTATTGTTATTACTACATGCCAGGCTCCCTGCTACATGCTCTCCTCCTGTAATTGCATATTAATCATCCTAACATCTCTACTGGGAAAGTGTTATCACCTGTCTTTGACAAGAGAAGGTGATTGATCTGGGACTGGAATTAACGTTTTCACAGGAACTTCCAGTCCAGCGATTTGCAGCTTTATAAAAGCATCTACTCAAAATCAAGATTAGGGTTGAAATTATGATGCCACACCAGGGAGGAAAAGGGAACTGAGTTTTGGAATGAGCAAATGACTTTTTAAAGTTTCAAAATTATATTTCCACTGTTATTAACACTTGACAACCTTCATGCTCTGCAACCTCAAAACCCTGCTTAATTCAACATATGAGGAGTAATGGCAACGCATAGGCAGCCACAATGCAGAAGCTTGGAGTGCAGAAAAAGCATCTGCTTCTCCATAATGTCTCAATGAATCATTATGACAAACAGAAATAAAGCCAATGCATCTCACTGTATAGCTGATCCTGCTTTTCTGCTCAAAAGGCACAGGAGTTAATTATTATGAACAGATTGTGCTTAGACTGGACAAGAATTTATACTCCATGAAATTCAGCCTGGACTATGTGGTTGGTATATCTGTATTTCTTGGTGGTTGCTAAGAGTGACGCTCACCATCCCTGAGTGTAGATTTGAACGCCCTTGTGGGCTGGATTTTCCTATCGCCAACCACTTCACATACACCTCACTCCAGAAGAATCCACTTTATGCATTGCCATACTGCTTCACTCTTAAGGTGTCTGTAATTGGTTGGCTCAGTTGTTGACGTGCCAGACTGAAGAAGCTAGGAATATGGGTATCTTTCACATCTGGGGTGTCAATTTTATTCAGTATCTCACCCCTTTCTCACACCTTATGATCAGATACGAATACATGGATTCAGTAGCACAAACAAAATACTTCTCCTATAATAGCTCAGAATGTATATGCATATCTTTTTTTTTTTTAATTAATTAATTTATTTATTTTTGGCCGTGTTGGGTCTTCGTTTCTGCGCGAGGGCCCTCTCTAGTTGCGGCGAGCAGGGGCCACTCTTCATCACGGCGCGCGGGTCTCCCACTATCGCGGCCTCTCCTGCTGCGGAGCACAAGCTCCAGACGCGCGGGCTCAGCAGTTGTGGCTCACGGGCCCAGCCGCTCCGCGGCATGTGGGATCCTCCCAGACCAGGGCCCGAACCCGTGTCCCCCGCATCGGCAGGCAGACCCCCAACCACTGCGCCACCAGGGAAGCCCACATATGCATATCTTTATATACAAAGTACAAAGCACACAAACTCAATTATTAATTAATCCATTCATTCAAAAGATACTTGTTCTAGATTTATCCTCTTCAATAAATGTGTTACTTACTATTTAGGTCGAGGCTACTCAAGGACAAATAAGAAACTTTTCCTTTTCTACACTGTACAGAATTTAGCCTCTAAGAGACACAATGCTCTAAACCAATGGCCTAAATATATAGAGATGAACTCAAAATGAAGGACAAATTCTTCATCTAATGTTTTTTCCTTAATCAAAGACTGATAAACATTACTGAAGTTACATGATTTCAAAATAGTTATACTTTCCAATAAACTTGGATGATTCTTTTTGGAGAAAAAGGGCACATTTTTTCCTACTGTAAGTATTGTACAGTAAGCTAAAAATATTTAACAGCACTGTACTATGTAACAAAATACACCGATACATATAGAAAAATATATGATATCAGAATATATGATGGGCTACAATGTAACATAATTAGATTTAGACTTGTATGAGATCATATGCATATGACAAGAACAAACAAAAAGGGAAAGTCTATATGGGAGTCTATCAGTTAGGAATTATATTCAGCTGCAAATAACAGAAATCCAGCTATCGTGATTTGAACACATTAAATTCTCTTCCAATTTTATTCTCTCGTATAAAACGAATCCAGTGATAAGTGGTCCAAGATTGCTAGCGCAGCTCCCCTAGGCTCTTTCTGTCTTTGTGCTCTATAATCCTTGGTGCATGCCTACCATCCTCAAGGGCACAAGATGGCAGCTGGAGCTCCAACAGTCTCATCCACAAGCCAGGCCAGAACAAGCTGAGTGGCAAGCTGAGTCAGCCCCATTTAAGAATATTTCCCAGAAGCCCTACCCAGTAATTTCTGCTTATCATTTACTTGCTAACTCTAGCTTTGAAGCTTCCTTGAGGAAGCCTGGGAAGCAATGATTTTTTTTAAAGCTGGGAACCACTAAAAACATCAAAATCTGTTATTAGGGGAAAAGGAGAGAATTAAAACTGTGTAGACAACTAGAAGTCTCCACCATAGTGTCTGATGAATAATCCAAACTGTTAAATAAGTTGAAAAAACGGCAGTGAGAGTAATGATGACATCTTTGTAGTGCTTTACACTTTATAAAGTGCTTTTGCAGTCCACACAATATTGAACATGAAGCGATTAAACAGCAATTACCCAGATTAAACAGACTTGAGCATGCAGATACTAAGATACAGAAAGTGTCACTGAGGGATTCCTAATGAGAAGTAATTCTTTCAGTCAAGAGCATTCTAAAGCACTCCTCTGTGGCCATCACAGACCAAGTGGCAGGTGAACATAGATACATCGTCCTCAGGTGAGAATTATAGCTGTAGGTAGCAACAAGCAGCCGTGTTCATTATCATATGGAAAAGGAAGTCAGCAGCCGGCAGAGAACACTGGAGGCAAGAAAAATCTTCCAGGGAAATGAACACATGAGCACTCATTCCCTAAGCTTTGAACGAGGGCACAGTGAATAAGTACTCTGTATATGAGAAAAACAAGACTAGCACCCCTCTGAAGAGAGTAGTAAGAACCTTGAAGCTGGAGGCGGACATCACGAAACAGGTCATTTGCAATAAAATGAAGGAGACCTAACAGCACTCCCAAAGACATGGAAGAAGAGTACAGAAAGGAACGTCTCCAAAACCCAATGTGAGATACATTACGCTCAGCACCTTAGTGAGGATGAGCTGGCTCTCAGGACACACTAGAAGTGCTTCACAGAAATATACACATACACAACTAGTAAGATCCAGCTGTATAAAAAAATAAAATTCAAAAAAAAGAAATATACACATACAGAGTAGTCACTTTCACAAAGCGTTTTTTTGTTTTGTTTTTGGGTTTTTTTGCTTCAAAAAGCCCCAAATTTAAGAACACTCTGTTCTTCATGTGATTATAGAGTAGAGAGAGATACCTTGTAGGAGGTATTATACTCTAACAGAGTAAAGGTTTTAGGGTCAGAAAGAGTAAGACAGAAAGGCAACTTCCATTCCAAAATCCTGCTTAATGAGTCTTATTCCTAGTTTTGCTGAACATGACACCTTTCCAAATTTGATGCAATTCAATATTCATAACATCCTTTGAGAGAAACTCTTCCCATTTTAGAGATGGGCAAACTGAGGGACGGGGGGTTAGAAGGTTAAAATCAAGGTTACACAGCTACTAACTGTAGAGACATAATTCAAATTCACATAATTAGATTCCAAATTCTATCCTGCTTCCACCAGAAAGGGATAGAGATATGATGTAGGGCCATGGCTTTCCAAAGTTACTGTCACCCAGCATACACTCCTCTCCATCCTATTCTGTCAGCAGCCTGCTTTTTCCTTGGAGGGGGACTAGCTTTTAGTAAATGTGTTTGTGATACTCAACCCCATCTCACACCTCCTGGGGTGGGTACCAGTCTTAGGACTGGCATAGGAAAGTAATGGTGATTGGTTTGAAGACATGACCCCAAATCAGGGCATTAAGCCTCAATTTGCTGCATTCTTTGGAAAGGCAAAGTTCTCACTGTCCTCTGGTTATTAAGTCTGAACCAGAGAGGTACTTCCTCATGGCTCGGGGCAGCCAGAGAATGTAAGAGAAAACTCAAGCCCTGATGACATCATTTGATTCCTCAAATTCACTCATGCTTGACACAAGATCTAGATTCTAGTTTTCAACTATGTGAGACAATAAATTCCTTTTTTATAATTAGCATAGTTTGCTATATTTTCTGTTATAATAAGTAAAACAATCTCAACTAATGAAGTTTATAAAAGATAAAAAATGTGATGTAACTATAGGATGTAATTAATACTGATTATTTAGAACTTAATCAGGAAATACTACATGTAACCTAGGATCAATACTTTTTATTTTTATTTATTTTTTTAAGCATTTCTGGCCCATCCTGACATAGATAGATAGACAGACAGATAGACATATACACATATATATTTATATATACATACACACATGCTTATTATATACACATAATTTATTTTATATGTAAATTTATTACATATGCATTTATGAAATTTAATTACAGGTAGGCATAACTCATTTTATTGCATTTTACTTTATTGTGCTCCACAGATACTATGTTTTTTTAAAAATTTACTTTATTTTTTTATACAGCAGGTTCTTATTAGTCATCCATTTTATACACATCAGTGTATACATGTCAATCCCAATAGCCCAATTCATCACACCACCACCACCACCACCCCTCGCCGCTTTTCCCCCTTGGTGTACATACGTTTGTTCTCTACATCTGTGTCTCAATTTCTGCCCTGCAAACCGGTTCATCTGTACCATTTTTCTAGGTTCCACATACATGCATTAATATATAATATTTGTTTTTCTCTTTCTGACTTACTTCACTCTATACAACAGTCTTTAGATCCATCCACGTCTCTACAAATGACCCAATTTCGTTCCTTTTTAAGGCTGAGTAATATTCCATTGTATATATCTACCACTTCTTCTTTATCCATTCATCTGTCGATGGGCATTTAGGTTGCTTCCATGACCTGACTATTGTAAATAATGCTGCAGTGATCATTGTTGTACATGACTTTTTTTTTTTTTTTTTGCAGTACGCGGGCTTCTCACTATTGTGGCCTCTCCCGCCGCGGAGCACAGGCTCTGGACGCGCAGGCCCAGCGGCCATGGCTCATGGGCCCAGCCGCTCCACAGCATGTGGGATCCTCCTGGACTGGGGCACGAACCCATGTCCCCTGCATTGGCAGGCGGACTCTCAACCACTGCGCCACCAGGGAAGCCCAGTACATGACTTTTTGAATTATGGTTTTCTCTGGGTATATGCCCAGTAGAGGGATTGCTGAGTGATACGGTAATTCTATTTTTAGTTCTTTAAGGAACCTCCATACTATCCTCCATAGTGGCTGTATCAATTCACATTCCCACCAGCAGGGCAAGAGGGTTCCCTTTTCTCCACAACCTCTCCAGCATTTATTGTTTGTAGATTTTCTGATGATGCCCATTCTAACGGGTGTGAGGTGATACCTCATTGTAGTTTTGATTTGCATTTCTCTAATAATAAGTCATGTTGAGAAGCTTTCATGTGCTTCTTGGTCCTCTGTATGCCTTCTTTGGAGAAATGTCTATTTAGGACTTCTGCCCATTTTTGGATTGGGTTGCTTGTGTTTTTAATATTGAGCTGCATGAGCTGTTTATATATTTTGGAGATTAATCCTTTGTCTGATGATTGGTTTGCAAATATTTTCTCCCATTCTGAGGGTTATCTTTTCGTCTTGTTTGCAGTTTCCTTTGCTGTGCAAAAGCTTTTAAGTTTCATTAGGTCCCATTTGTTTATTTTTGTTTTTATCTTCATTACTCTAGGAGGCGAATCAAAAAAGATCTTGCTAAAAAAAAAAAAAAAAGATCTTGCTGTGATTTATGTCAGAGTGTTCATCCTAAGTTTTCCTCTAAGACTTTTATAGTGTCCGGTCTTACATTTAGGTCTCTAATCCATTTTGAGTTCATTTTTGTGTATGGTGTTAGGGAGTTTATTAATTTCATATTTTTACATGTAGCTGTCTAGTTTAACCAGCACCACTTGAAGAGACTGTCTTTTCTCCATTGTATATCCTTCCCCCCTTGGTCATAGATTAGTTGACCATATGTGCGTGGGTTTATCTCTGGGCTTTCTATCTTGTTCCATGGATCTATATTTCTGTTTTTGTGCCAGTACCATATTGTCTTGATTACTGTAGCTTTGTAGTGTAGTCTGAAGTCAGGGAGTCTGAATCCTCTAGTTCCTCTTTTTTTCCCTCAAGACTGCTTTGGCTATGTTGGTCTTTTGTGTCTCCATACAAATTTTGAGACTTTTTGTTCTAGTTCTGTAAAAAATGCCATTGATAATTTGATAGGGATTGCCTTGAATCTGTAGAATGCTTAGGGTAGTATAGTCATTTTCATAATACTGAGCCTTCCAATACAAGAACATGGTATATCTCTCCATCTGTTGGTATCATCTTTAATTTCTTTCATCAGTTTCTTATAGTTTTCTGCATACAGGTCTTTTCTCTCCCTAGGTAGGTTTATTCTTAGGTATTTTACTCTTTTTGTTGCAGTGGTAAATGGGAGTGTTTCCTTAATTCCTCGTTCAGATTTTTCATCATTAGTGTATAGGAATGCAAGAGATTTCTGTGCATTAATTTTGTATCCTGCAACTTTACCAAATTCATTGATTAGCTCTAGTAGCTTTCTGGTGGCATGTTTAGGATAGTACCATGTCATCTGCAAACAGTGACAGTTTAACTTCTTCTGTTCCAGTTTGTATTCCTTTTATTTCTTTTTCTTCTCTGATTGCCATGGCTAGGACTTGCAAAACTATGTTGAATAATAGTGGCGAGAGTTGATATTCTTGTCTTGTTCCTGATCTTAGAGGAAATGCTTTCAGTTTTTCACCGTTGAGAGTGATGTTTGCTGTAGGGTTTGTCATATATGGCCTTTATTATGTTGAGGTAGGTTCCCTCTGTGCCCATTTTCTGGAGAGTTTTTATCATAAATGGGTGTTGAATTTTGTCAAAAGCTTTTTCTGCATCTACTGAGATGATCATATGGTTTTTATTCCTCAATTTGGTAATATGGTGTATCACATTGATTGATTTGCATATATTGAAGAATCCTTTCATCCCTGGGATAAATCCCACTTGATCATGGTATATGACCCTTTTAATGTGTTGTTGGATTCTATCTGCTGTTATTTTGTTGGGGATTTTTGCATCTATATTCATCAGTAATATTCATCTGTAATTTTCTTTTTTTGTAGTATTTTTGTCTGGTTTTGGTATCAGGGTGATGGTGGCCTTATAGAATGAGTTTGGGACTGTTCCCTCCTCTGCAATTTTTTGCAAGAGTTTGAAAAGAATGGGAGTTAGCTCTTCTCTAAATGTTTGATAGAATTCACCTGTGAAGCCATCTGGTCTTGGACTTTTGTTTGTTGGAAGATTTTTAATCACAGTTTCAATTTCAGTGCTTGTGATTGGTCTATTCATATTTTCTATTTCTTCCTGGTTCAGTCTTGGAAGGTTATATCTTTCTAAGAATTTGTCCATTTCTTCCAGGTTGTCCATTTTATTGGCATAGAGTTACTTGTCATAGTGTCTTAGGATGCTCTGTATTTCTGTGGTGTCTGTTGTAACTTCTCCTTTTTCATTTCTAATTTTACTGATTTGAGTCCTCTCCCTCTTCTTCTTGATAAGTCTGGCTAATGAGTTATCAATTTTGTTTATCTTCTCAAAGAACCAGCTTTTAGTTTTACTGATCTATGCTACTGTTTCCTTTGTTTCTATTTCATTTATTTCTGCTCTGATCTTTATGATTTCTTTCCTTCTACTAACTTTGGGTTTTGTTTGTTCTTCTTTCTCTAGTTCCTTTAGGTGTAAGGTTAGATTGTTTATCTGAGAAGTTTCCTTGTTTCTTGAGGTAGGATTGTATTGCTATAAACTTCCCTCTTAGAAATGCTTTTGCTGCATCCCATAGGTTTTAGGTCATCATGTTTTCATTGTCATTTGTCTCTAGGTATTTTTTGATTTCCTCTTTGATTTCTTCAGTGATCTCTTGGTTTTTTAGTAATGTATTGTTTAGCCTCCATGTGTTTGTGGTTTTTACATTTTTTCCCCTGTAATTGATTTCTAATCTCATAGCATTGTGGTCAGAAAAGATGCTTGATATGATTTCAGTTTTCTTAAATTTACTGAGGCTTGATTTGTGACCCAAGATATGATCTATCCTGGAGAATGTTCTGTGTGCACTTGAGAAGAAAAAGTGTAATCTGCTGTTTTTGGATGGAATGTCCTATAAATATCAATTAAGTCTATCTGGTCTACTGTGTCATTTAAAGTTCTGTTTCCTTATTAATTTTCTGTTTGGATGGTCTGTCCATTGGTGTAAGTGAGGTGTTAAAGTCCCCCACTATTATTGTGTTACTGTCGATTTCCTCTTTTAGAGCTGTTAGCAGTTGCCTTATGTATTGAGATGCTCCTATGTTGAGTGCATATATATTTATATTTGTTATATCTTCATCTTGGATTGATCCCTTGATCATTATGTAGTATCCTTCCTTGTCTCTTGTAACATTCTTTATTTTAAAGTCTATTTTATCTGATATGAGTATTGCTACTCCAGCTTTCTTTTGATTTCCGTTTGCATGGAATATCTTTTTCCATCCTCTCACTTTCAGTTTGTATGTGTCCCTAGGTCTGAAGTGGGTCTCTTGTAGACAGCATATATATGGGTCTTGGTTTTGTATCCATTCAGTGAGCCTGTGTCTTTTGGTTGGAGCATTTAATCCATTCACGTTTAAGGTAATTATCGATATGTATGTTCCTATGACCACTTTCTTAATTGTTCTGGGTTGTTTTTGTAGGTCATTTTCTTCTCTTGTGTTTCCCACTTAGAGCAGTTCCTTTAGCATTTGTTGTAGAGCTGGTTTAGTGGTTCTGAATTCTCTTACCTTTTGCTTGTCTGTAAAGCTTTTGATTTCTCTATTGAATCTGAATGAGATCCTTGCCAGGTAGAGTAATGTTGGTTGTAGGTTCTTCCCTTTCATCACTTTAAATATATCATGCCACCCCCTTCTGGTTTGTAGAGTTTCTGCTGAGAAATCAGCTGTTAACCTTATGGGAGTTCCCTTGTATGTTATTTGTCATTTTTCTCTTGTTGCTTTCAATAATTTTTCTTTGTCTTTAATTTTTGTCAATTTGATTACTATGTGTCTCAGCATGTTTCTCCTTGGGTTTATCCTGCCTGTGCTTTGTGGACTTGGGTGGCTAATTCCTTTCCCATGTTAGGGAAGTTTTCAACTATAATCTTTCATAGCTATCTGAGAGGCTGCCTCCTGAGCTTGAGTCCTCAGAAAATCTGCCAAATAAAACATAATTCTCAACCCTTGGGTTTTGCATTTTTTCAGTTGACATAGGGAAAGACAAAAAGCTATTATAAAAATAGACAAAAACATTTGAGAGGCAGTGTTTACAAAGAAATATAATTGACTAAGAAATACTAGCAATCAAAGAAATAAAGTAGAAAAACAAGTTATCACTTATCCATTTTGACTGACAAATACTAAAATTCTTGACTAGACCTAGCTTTAGCTAAAGGAGTGAAGAATAGACACAGTCCTATGTTTCTATGTTGAGAGAATAAAACGATACAACATTTCTAGAAGCCAATTTGGAAATATTTAGTGAAATTTTAAAGATACATGTTCTCTCACTCAGCACTTCTAGAGGTAAATTCTAAAGTTAAAAGTGGACAAAGTTGTCGTGAGTTCTATTTCTAATAAACACCTTCACATCTGTCAGTCACAGGTTGGTTACCACAGAATGGAACATTCATGTAATGAGTAGCTTTGTATCAATAATAAAGGGACTCTTAGAAAGGTCTATTTGTATTAGGAAGTATTAAGAAGGAAAAAAGTAGGTATGTTTCCACATATATATGTATAAAAAGCTGTTTGGAATGTTGCTAACTAACATGTAAATAGTGGTTTCCTCAGGCTGGTGAGATTTCTGGTGATTTTTGTGATATTATTTTCCTACAGAATTCTGTGAAACAAGGGGAGTTTTTTTCCAAATATATATAACATTTTTCAAATATATATAACATTTTTATCATGATAAAGTAAATTTTATTTTGGAAACTAAGAAAATTATATAACTACATAAAACAAGCCAAAAAAAAAAAAAAAGAAGTGGCTTGTCTGAAACCTGTAACTTGACAATTATGTGTTAATGTGTGGTAATGGACAATTTAGGGCTAGGATACCTCAAATACATGTAGTGATTCTGAATGAAATCTAAAATAGGTCTTCTGAAATGTGGCATGTGATATCTAATGGTACTCCATCACTTAGAAAGCCCGTACATAACTTCAAAGTAGAAAATTGGTTTTGCTGGATCTCTATTCACAGATGAAAGAAGCTTAAAGAGAAAATAACCTGCTCTGGAACCTGGTCAGGAAACTCAGAGCCATTAAAATGAATCATCACACACTGTTTGAAAAGGCTCGGTCTTTTCCTCCTGGTGATCTTTTCTGCTTGAAGCTCAAATAGAGCAGGGCCATCTTCATCACAGCTGGGGTTGTGGCTTGAGTTTGTGTGAGTGTGACGTGTGCAACGTTGTAGGGGTAAGTGGAAGAAACGAGAAGGTGTTCATGGAACACCTGGAGGAAAGGATAATGGGGAGCCTCCATATTTTCCCCTATGGTGCATCACAAATGCTTATCAGATGAGACAGCAGGGACAGAATGATAAAGAGCTTGTATGACAGGAAATATTGCCCTACTTGCATCCCTACCTCCCAGAAGAATTCTTACCTACTGCTGGCAGGTGATAGCTGCTTCTGTGCATGAGCTCTAAGACTTCCTCTGTCAACAGAAAAAAGTCCCCAGAGAGGGATATCCCTGCTGGTCAGATTTTGGAGTCCTCTGATTAACAAAGGCACCAAAGCCAAGAATGAGAAATCCTACAATACATGCTAGTCCTACAATTCATTCTGAGAAGAATTTAACTGACGTTTGTGCAACATATATCCAATTGATGCCTAACAGTGTCCAAACTGCACACAGAATAGTAATTTTCAGTGGTATATGACCATTGTTTTTTACCTTTCATGAAGATATCTGGATGGTCTCCTAGGAATGGAAGGCTGATAGGATTTTTAGGGACACGGTTCACATTTGGCATTTGAGCTTCCCATGTCCACACTTTGATAAATAACACTGCAGTTTATCCAGAGCATTCTCATGATTTTTCTCACATTATGTCATCAGGAGGTAAGTGAACACCACCTCTGAATTCAGGATGAAGTAGAAATTGCTGCTGACTCAGAGCTTCCTTTTATTTTGTCATCACACATTCCTGGAAAGTTTAGTGTCTCTTTTGTTCTTTACATGCCTATGGTCACCTCATGCTCCCTGTCATAGTGGGGTTCTGGAAGTTACCTTGACTGAAGGTGGTCTCTGCTAGGAGGGCTAAAAAAGGAGCCTCTCCCAGGTCTGCTGGGAGCACTGGCACCAAAGGTAATTAGTAGCAAAAAGTCAACCTGACCTCTTCTTCCATTAAAAAACTGCATGTGTTGTTAAACATGAAAGAAGGGCTAATCCCCAAATAATCCTTCTCTTCCAAGGGAATATGCCAATTTGTAAAGCTGCTGCAGAAGCCCATGTTTCAAACTAGTCCTTCAAAGCAAATATAAATGAACAATGAAGAATCCCAAGACATATGAGGAAAACTAAGGCTTAACGGCCAAGATGAACAGAGATAATGCAGATTACAGAAGAGAATTTAAAACAATCCTCTTCTCAAAGATTTAAAAGGACCTTGCATCATTTATTTTAAAAGGTTGTTACTTGAAAATATTGTTATGTTCTATGTATCATTTATCTATCTATCTATCTATCTAATCTATCTAGCTACATTTTTCTTATACTTTTTGAAAAAAGCAATCAGAAAATAAGAAAAAAATAAATTAAAAAAATAACATGATTGATATTTACAAACAATAATGTTAACAATGTTAAAAATAGAATAGACATGGCTGAAAACCATAGCAGAAATCTGGACGATAATTTTTTTTTTTAATTCAAGGGGAAAAAGAAAGAGATAGACAATAAGAGAAAAATTAAGCTATAGAACATAGAGATAGAAGTTATTCATCAGTCTAAAGATATAGAAAAAAGAATAGAAATTATTGACACCATAAAATAGAATTCTTTACTACAGAGATGTAAATTTTCAAATTTTGCCTACAAACTATAGAGAAAGACTACATAACAGTATCTTATTATAACAATAAGTAATATAGATGAGGATAAGAATAAAAATAATGGTGATGACAAACACATTGGCAAGTTCTGGTAAAATTTTAGAAGTCCAGGGTAAAAAGAAAAGAAGTTTGGAAAAAAAAAAAGAATAAAAGGACACAAAAACAGGCTACCTAAAAAGGCCTGTGATAGTTTTGAATCACGTCAACTTGGCTAGTTTCCCAGAAACTTGGCTCCTTTTCACAGAAAACCCTTACTGGTATATTTCAGGTTACACTGACCCATAAGGGAGATTTTTAGGGATTTGGAAGGAGGAAAAGAAGCTGTAGCCATTTCGTAGCTCTTATGCATTGTTGCTGATCTGCTGACTTGCTTCCTTGGCATGAAGCAGTAGCTAATCCTACAACTGTTCTACTTTCTGGGTCCTCTTTTAGCTTCTCCCACTCCTGGGCTAGGTTGTGTGTTTAACTCTGACAACAAACAAACAAACAAAACCAAAAAAACCTAGCTTCTGCAGGATACCCTCATGACTAAGGTCAGAGACAGACCAGAGTTTCAGTTCATCCTCCAAACAGTGCTGATGAGTTTAGGCTACTCGTGATTTCTGCTTCCTGAGTGCGTAGCCTGTAAACTTCAAGCTTCAGTATCAGATTCTACGGAGACTTGCTTAACTAGTTTCTACAATTCTGTAAACCAAGTCCCTTAATAAATCCACATCCCCTACTGGTTCTGCTTTTCTGGCTGATCCCAGACTGATACAGTGATGTCTGATTGGCATAAGATTTCTGACCTGCAACACGGGAAAAACTATTTCAAAGCCAGAAATCTTGTACTCAGTCAAACTGTCACTTCAGTTTGAGGGGAAAATAAAATCATTTTTGAACACATAGGATCTCAGAAAATTTACCACCTCAGGACTCCCAAAAAGAAGCCAAGCAAAATTAAATATAAATCCAAGAGAAAAGGGACTTCCCCGGTGGAACAGTGGTTAAGAATCCGCCTGCCAATGCAGGGGACACAGGTTCGATCCCTGGTCTGGGAAGACCCCACATGCCGCAGAATAACTAAGCCCGTGTGCTGCAACTACTGAGCCTGCGCTCTAGAGCCCGTGAGCCACAACTACTGAGGCTACACGCCATAACTACTGAAGCCCACACGCCTAGAGCCCATGCTCCGCAACAAGAGAAGCCACCGCAATGACAAGCCCGCACACCTCAACGAAGAGTAGCCCCCGCTCGCCGCAACTAGAGAAAGCCCACGCACAGCAATGAAGACCCAACACAGCCAAAAATAAATAAATAAAATAAATATTTTTTTAAAAAATCCAAGAAAAAAGAAGTAGAACTAAATCTAAGTTCAAGCCTTAGTTTTATAATCATGTAATAGGTCCAGAAAGTTCCACGGATACGTGCTCAAGAAGACGGTATACACCATTAAGTAGACTGTATAATCAAAATCCGGAAAGTACAGTTATGATGCACAGTTGCTAAGAAAAGTGCATAACATCTTTTTTTAAACACGTAAACAAACAAAAAAGGAAATTTGAGGGGAAAAATGTCCTAAGGAGAGCCATGGTTCAGAGATGAAATAAGCTAAATGTGGTGTGACTTGAAGCAATTAACAGCACATACCAGAATTTTCCAGAAAAAACAACATCATACACATACCAGTGAAGAAACTGCAGAGATTTGGGGGCCTACTGAGAATATGAAGTTATGTGATTTATCATTTTATATAATTTATAAGTATTATTATAATAATTATCTAACGATGTACTACTTTTTCTTTAAAAATCTTGTATCACTTATAAGAATTTTGCCTTTAAGTTAACCTTTCCTTATTACTATTTCTAAAAATAGATTTATATCTGAAAATGTATTCTTGTTTTTAAAATAAATGTAAGTTTCAGAGGCAAGGCTTCTACCTGCATTGAAATTATTGCATTTGCATTTTCTAAAATAATGCCTAGCACAGAGTACTTGATAGATATTTCCTGAATTAGTTAATTTTTAAAACTTAGGAAGATATAGTTTGCTGCTTAGACATCAGTGGCACATTCTAATTTTTAGGATACAATTGACTGTTATTACTGAAAATAAACATAAGACCACTAAGAAACACACAAGTAAGATTACAATAACTCCAACTTATTAATGTTTCTCAATTAAATAAAATTGCAAAGGTTGTTATACAGTATGAACTTGTATTTTTAAAGTGCCTCTCTGTGTGTGTGTGGCTATGTGCACATATATTTCTGGAGAGATACACACGAATAATTACTTTTGAGTTTATTTGAGAGGTAAAATTGTGGTTGGAGGAATGAAGGGTAAGGATTGCATTTATAATATATTGTTTTTCTTTTCTTTTTTAATGGTTATAACTTCATTTTTTAATACATAAAAGAATAAAAAAGTAAAACTCATCCCTTCTTGCCTTTATTTAAGGACATCCTTCCAGCAATTCTCTTCTCTTTGTCCCTCCTGAGTTTCTCTCTCCACTGAATCATTCCCTTCATCTATTATGTTTCCAATATTAGAAACAAGATCAATGAACAAAGCCCCTTCTTTATTTCCAGCACATCAAAAGTTGTTACAAGGTTTTCATTTTACTTTATTTTCCAGGTCACTGTCTCTAGCTATCTGTTGACCCCCTGTAATCATGGTCTTGCAGTCCTCTCCACACCTCTGTGTAACTTTTCCTGTCAAGATCAACAAGGACCTCCACCTTGCTACATTTTATGGACAATTCTCCAACCTACCTTACTTGTTCTTTCAGCAACATTTAGCCAGTCAATCCTTCCTCCTCCTAAAATATTTCCTTCTCTTCATGCTCAAGACTCCACACTCTCCTGGTTTTCTCCTATACCCCTGGTCTTGTTTCTTGTCTCCTTTACTGGTTACTCCTTATTTCCCTAATCTCTTAGCCTTGGCTCAGTCCTTGGACTCTTCCCCAGCTACATGGAATCCCCAGGTGAGCTCATCTAGTCCCATGGTTTAAATATCAACTATGTGCTCATGACTCTCAAAACTGTATCTCTAGTCATCCTTGGATAACCTTTCTCTCGTAACATTTATCCAATCCTTTTTACAAACCCCCAACAACCCTGCTTGCAAAACATATTCAAAATCTGACCATTTGACCATCTCATACCTCTAATCATTGTGTCTCGGTCAAAATCATCACCCCCATTCCTCATATCATTCTAGTAGCCTCCTAATTGGATTCTTGCTTGGATCCTTCCACTTATAGTTCACTATCCACTCAACAGACATGTAAGTCAGATCGTATCAGTCTTCTGCACGATGCCTTCAATGGCTGCCCATTTCACGTAGAATAAAAATCAAAAGTCCTTATAAAGCTGTTCACAATTTGTTCCCTCTCCTTCAACTTTCTGGCCTCCTCACTCTCTTTTCTCCTCCTAGGTTTTCTGCTCAGCCTTCACTGTCTTTAGCTGTTCCTTGAATGCAACAAGTTCTTTATTATCCCTGGACTTTTGTATTTCCCTGATATAAGCATCATTCACTCTCTGTCCCCTCCTCCAAATCTTTGCTCAAATACCACTTTCTTAGCAAAAGCTTCCCTGATCAACATATTTAAAATTATATCATTTTTCTTCTGCGTTCATTATCCCTCTTTCCTGATTCATATTTCTCCAGCACTTATCACCATGCAACACACATAACATTCCTTTATTTTGCTGACAATCGATTTCTCTTCATGATAAATAAGTTCTAGGAGGTAAGAGATTTTTATTTTGCTTATTATTATATTCTACCATCTAGAACTGGTTGGTGCTCATGATACAGTAGGTGTGAATATTAATAAATTAAAAAATAAATAAGTGAATGAATTAATAAACAATAATGTCTGAAAGAGTCACAAGTAAGTATTGACAACTGGGGTCCACAGTCAGTTACTTGAGAGTCAGGAAGGGAAAAGCAAGAGGAGCAGTTCCAAAGGAAGCTGAGAGCAGTTGGGTTAATGCCCATAATAAACATTAATGGGCCAGCTGTGATGCAATGCCGGGTGTAGTAATTTCTGTAAAGAGCCAGTGGGAGGGAGGTTTTTATATTGTTTTATGAATTATAAGAAAGGTGATAAATTACAATTATAAAAAGACTTTAATTCTTTTGTCAGTGATGAGAATTGTAATAAAACACTTCATACCTAGCACTGCTACCTATACTCTATTCTCCACACTCTCTCCAGTGTGGTTTATAGAGCTTCAATGCTTTTTTCCCAGATATTCTCTGCTGTCTCTGTCCTCACTGGCCTGGTTGTCTTCTACTCTCCTTAGTCACTGCAAAAGCCTTTTCAATTTTTCTTCCCATACACATTTGTTCCATCATCTCTTACTTTTGCCATATTCCAGTATCAAATCAACCATCATCATAAGTATGAATGTTTCTTCTTGACTGATTTCACTTTTCCTTTTTCCAGATTGTGCCTTCAATTACTGCTATCCTCTCATGAATTCTTATAAGTTTCCCATCTCTAGATTTTCAGGCAGTATATATTACATGTTGAGGACAACTTATTCCTTCTGTTCCACATAGAGTTGTTAATAAATTTTGAAATTTCATTTTCCACATGGAAATGTCCTAATGAACAGCAGTTGGATAGGCACACACACGTACACACACGGACGCACACATACACACACACACACAAACTTATCCTATAATTCTGGACCAAGTTGTGTCACTAAAAAGATAGATGAAATGCAGATGACATAAAATACCAGTATTATTCAAAGAAAGGAAGGAGGGAAGGCAAGCTTCGAAATTTTCATAACCTTGTATAATTACAAAATAAGTTGCCCAGGTTAAGTTGGTCATTATAGCCTTTAAATGATATTGCAATAATCATTATGGGTATTTTGGCTGGAATAGTTTTTTTTGTTTTTCTTTTGGTTTGGAAACATGAAGAAGGCAGGGGCGTGTAGGAAAAAGAAGCAATAAAAATAGAATTAAATTTATAAATACTAAGTATGAGATTCATATGTGATTTCCCTTAGCACATAAAATGTAGAGGAACAATTTCATCCATGAAAGAGACTTCTGAGAAATCATAATCAACCTTCATCTATTCCTATTCATTCCATAAAGTAGATAAAATATCTTTCATCAAGCACATAACAGACAGACATAGCAATGCTCCTGTAAGGAACATTGTTTAATACTTTATTGCCCAATTGAGAGAACAGATGTAAAAGACTGCATATAATATCATGTTTTATGGTAAAGACAATTTCTCAACAATATAAATCTATAGAGAAAGTTTAAAGATCATATCTATCATTCACTGGTGGCAAATCAATTTCCTATACTGAATAGAGAAAAACCCATGATATAATAGCAACAATTCAAAGTTAAAAATATCTAAAATGTTTACGTTTAATAGCCAGTTAAGCACAGAAGTTTAGATATTTTTAAAAGTGTATTGAGAGTGTAATGTTGTTTTTCAGTCAAAGATGTTTCCCAAAGTCTCTATATCTTAATAAAGTGGCTGATAGTTGCACTAAAATCTTGCTGTTTTGTAACCTTGCCTTCTGACATTTCTTGATCTGAAAAATCTAAATGCAATGTTTCAATAGCACAAAATAAAATCAATAGCTCTTGTAGCTCATCATATATTTATACATGTTTAAATAAAGACTACTACAAATTAGTTTAGTAAAACTGCACTAGAATATTGTTTGTGCTATAAAAGTTAGGCACTTTGGATTCAGTCCAAGAGTAGGAGAGGAGAAAATGATGTACAATACCAACTTCAAGGTCATGTAATGAGTCATGATGGAACTTGGCTTTAAATATTTAAATTGCCACACTGATGGAAACACCTTTTGGTGATAAATTGATCCCCTTTTAAATATCTGAGTATTTCTGGAATTTGTCGCTTTAAAAGAATTTCAAATATGACCAAGTTGAACTCAGTATATTTACCTATAAAATATGAGGAAAGGCTTGGGAAAGGATGGTACAACAGTGGGGTCACCCTACCAGCTATCTTCTGAGATCCCCTCCAGTGCTCACATCTATAATGCTTTGGAAAAGACAACAAATCTAAACAAAAGTGCACAAGTCTCAGCATTAAAATAATAATAATAAAACCATTCACTGGAGACAAAAACAGAAAAGGCAAAGCAGTACATGAGCCAAGTAATGTGCTATGCCAATTATAGGGAAGTAGGTTTGAAGAAGATAGGTTGTTTTTTTGATTTTCGTGTGTACGTGTGTTTTGTTTTGTTTTTTGGGGGGCGGGGGTGGGCAGGAGCAGCTGAGTGCATTAGAATGGCCCAAGAAACCAGCAAGGAAGTCACAACATCCACGAATTCCTAGTCACTGTGAAAGCAGCTCTTTTGCCCCTTGCCTGTTTGCCTATTTCTGTCCCCCTCTAACCTTGAAAGAATGTAATTAACCTGTTGATTCCCTAGATAAAAAGAAGACTGAAGAATTAAGTAGCTGAAGAATGACTAGCTCTCTACTCCCAACAGTCCCCTTAGGAATCCTGCAGGCAGATCACGTGGCAAGATAACATCTGAAGAGAGAGTCAGCCAGCCTGCATGCAATGGAGACTGATGCAGAACCCAACCTCCTGCCTCCGTGATTCACTGAGATTCTTCCCCCTTTTTCCCCTTTAAAAACTGTCATGGCTGAGAAGAATTTTCGGAGTTGGTCTCAGGACATGAGTCCACCTTCTCCCCAGATTGCCAGCTTTTTTGATTAAAGCACATTTCCTTTCTATTGACACTTGCCTCTCGAATTATTGGCTTTTGAGCAGTGAGCAGCTGAACTTGATTTTGGCAATAACAGGAGCTTGCCCCTAAGGACCAGATACTGGTGAAGGTTAATTTTGTATGTCAACTTAACTCAGGTGCCCCAACATTTGGTCAAACATTACTCTGGGTGTGTATGTGAAGGTGTTTCTGGATGAGACTGACGTTTGTACTGGTAGACTGAGTAAAGCAGATTGCCCTTGTGGATGTGAATACACTTCATCCAATCAGTTGAAAGCCTGAATAAAACAAAAAGACTAAGTGGGAATTTCTCCTACCTGATTGTTTGAGCTAGAACATTGTTTCTTTCTGGTTCTTCCTGGGTCTCAAGCTGCTGACATTCACATGCAAATTTACACCATGGGTTCTTCTGGGTCTCCAGGTTGCCCACTGCAGATCATGGCTTTTCAGCCTCCATAATTATGTGAGTTAATTCCTTATACCAATCATTCTTTCTCTCTCTCTCTCTCTTTCTCATTCTATTTTTCTCTCTGTCTCTGTTTCTGCCTATCTATATGGTTTTGTTTCCCCAGAGAAGTTTCTGGTTTGGTAACCAAACCAAATGGAGGCCCAGGGGATAGGAGCTTTATTCTGCACCTGACAGGTCCTGCTTCTCCGCATTTATTGCCAACGATCATGATGGTTAGGGAATTAGGGAGGTCCTTCAAGATATCTTCGATTTATCTGTCCGTGTATGTGCAGAGTATTTGCTTGTCAAAACTGTCATTTAGCATTCAATTGTAGTATTGGTGTTAATCATTGCTAAGTATGAGCTACACAAAATGATTTTAAATCCTCTCTGGCATCATAGGTTTAGAGTCTAAGGCAGCTACATTGCTCCCAATCGCAAAATCTGAAAGGGACAAGGAATCCCTTCTACAGCATTCCTAAGAGATGATCACTTAGCATCAACAGCTCCATGAATGCTGCCTTATTAACTCACATTTTAGAGCCGCATATTGTGGAATATCTCTATTTCATAGAAAGTTCTGTGTTAGCTGGGTAGCAGACTGAGTCACTGCAACCAAGAAAGTAACACCAGATAATTTTTAAGAAACAGGTGAAAGAAAGAAAGATACTCTTTAAGTGTAATAAGGGTAAAACTGAAGAAAATCGGTAAAAAATTCTAGTTAAACATAATATAAATGACAATAAATTTGCAAATAATACGGCATGAATTCCCTTCATAAGTCTAGGAGCTCGTGGGCCAATAGAGAATGTTTGGAAGAAATCTGTTATATGGAGTATATGAAGAAAAAAGTCATTTTCAACCCAAATGGATTTTCCCCCAAAGAATCCTGATCCACTTACAACAGGAGAATAATGGTATCTGATTTTTTGGGGGTTTTTTTTTTGCAGTATGTGGGCCTCTCACTGTTGTGGCCTCTCCCATTGTGGAGCACAGACTCCGGACGCGCAGGGTCAACAGCCATGGCTCACGGGCCCAGCCGCTCCGCGGCATGTGGGATCTTCCCGGACAGGGGCACGAACCCATGTCCCCTGCATCGGCAGGCAGGTTCTCAACCACTGCGCCACCAGGGAAGCCCTGGTATTTGATTTTTGATGTTCTGGGTTAACATGCTATACTGTGACTTACTCGTAGCCATAAAACATGTATCGCCAAAAAAAAAAAAAAAATCAAAGGAAGAACTCAATCTTTAGTGAGTGAAAGAGGTCAGGTCACGAAGGACATGGATTTACATAGCTTAATCTCGCTTGGTCAACAGAAGATAACGTATTTTGGGACTCCAGATATAATGGAAACAAATCAGTCACCAAGAACCTGACCATTTAAAGATGCAGAAGCCTGAAAATTCTACAAACTAAAAGGACATTTTCATTTCACTACGGTAAGATGTTCTATTTAATACTGATAACATTTTTCATTGTCTGTTTGGCATCTGTGCTCTGTTTGAGGGGTGGGAACATGATATATAGCAAAGTTCAAAATCCCCAAGAGAATCATATAAAGGGAATAGATACAGAGGGAAAAAAAAGACAGGTGTACTGTATGTGTATATTAAATATATTTTAGAGAAAATGGCAAAGAATCTGTCATTCCAATACAGTATTATAAACTAGATAAAACAGAACCATAAATATTTATTCAATAGACAGTCTGTGTCATTTATTCACATTATTTCTTTAGCATTTGTTGTTATGATATTGTTGGCTGTGCTAGTATTTTAATTGGTACAGACTTTGTCGTTTTTCTTTAGTGACTCCGATGAGAAAATGTGCAGAAAATGGAGATAATTACAAGGTCACCTAAGAAATTACAACTGAGAGGAGTGAGCAAATATCAGCAGTGATGCTAGGAGAAGAAGGGGGGGGGAAGGAAACATGAAGGTAGTATATTAATAATTAGTTAATATGGGTATGAGTTGTAGTTTTGAAACTTTTTCCATAACAACAAGTAAAATGTCAGTATTAGTTAGAATTCCATGACAGTAAGAAAAGATAAGCAACAAATTATCAATTTTCTAGATACTTATTGGAGACCTAGAATGTGCCAGACACAATGTACAGGGGATACAGAGATGAATAAAGCACAATTTGGCCCACTGCTAGGAGACAGATAAGTAAACCAACAATTACAACTAGCACTAAATGAACCTAAAAGAAGGATACTATGGAAGAAGAGAATCTCCCATCCTGAAGAGCACAGTAAAGACTTTGAGCAAACAAAAGAGAGTGGACAAACAATCCAGGGAAAATTCTGTGTTAAAATAACAAACAACCCAATCAAAACAATGGGTGGAAGACCTAAACAGACATTTCTTCAAAGAAGACATACAGATGGCCAAGAAGCACATGAAAAGCTGCTCAACATCACTAATTATTAGAGAAATGCAAATCAGAACTACAATGAGGTATCACCTCACACCAGTCAGAATGGGCATCATCAAAAAATCTACAAACAATACATGCTGGAGAGGGTGTGGAGAAAAGGGAACCCTCTTGCACTGTAAATTGATACAGCCACTATGGAGAACAGTATGGAGGTCCCTTAAAAAACTACAAATAGAATTACCATATGACCCAGCAATCCCACTACTGGGCATATGCCCAGAGAAAACCATAATTCAAAAAGACACATGCACCCCAATGCTCATTGCAGCACTATTTACAATAGCCAGGTCATGGAAGCAACCTAAATGCCCATCAACAGATGAATGGATAAAGAAGATGCGGTATATATATACAATGGAATATTATTCAGCCATAAAAAGGAACGAAATTGGGTCATTTGCAGAGACGTGGATGGACCTAGAGACTGTCGTACAGAGTGAAGTAAGTCAGAAAGAGAACAACGAATATCGTATATTAATTCATATATGTGGAACCTAGAAAAATGGTACAGATGAACCTGTCTGCAGGGCAGAAATAGAGACACAGATGTAGAGAACAAACGTATGGACACCAAGGGGGGAAAGTGGCAGGGGGGGTGGTGGTGGGATGAATTGGGAGATTGGGATTGACATGTATACGCTCACGTGTATAAAATGGATAACTAATAAGAACTTACTGTATAAAAAAATAAATTGAATTAAAAATTTAAAAAAAAGAATTTAGCACTACTCCAGCTTAAAATGCATTTGTAATGAATTTACAGATATGCATGCAATTAACCAATTATTAACAATGAGCTCAAGTTGTAAGAAACATTTATATGCAAAGCACTCTGATTAGTCCTTTAAATGAAAGGTATTTTTAAATTAGATGTGTTTAATCATGAGGAAGTGAAGCTAACACTACACTTCTGGTGCTAGAAGCAGGATTTCTTGACCTCAGCACTACTGCTATGCCAGAGCTACATACATCAGTTGTACCTCATGCTCCCCAGTCATGACCATGAAAAATGTCTCCAGATGTTGGCAAATGTCCCATGGGGAGAAGATTCACCAATGGTGGAAAACCACTATTTTGTAGAAAGTGAAGCAACATCTTTTGTCCACTCTGCTATAGGTAAGGGATAAAATCCTCCCACTTTCACATGCATTCATGGAAAGACACCTACCTGATAACTATACAAGTTCAGTTCATGAACCTGACATCAGAGAATTAGCTTGTATGGTATTTTATCATCACCTTTGAATCCTTCACTAGAAATACACTTTTGAAGCAATTTGTAAAATATACACACTATAGAGTAAAGCGGATACAGCCCTACCCTCTAAGAGGCTAAACTCTCATAAGTTCCTTTTTCCATTACTTGATCTAAGCATAGATAAAATATTTTATAATAGTAATTTTAATGTCATAATTTCTGGTTCTCCCTTTACAGAATAAAACTATACATGCATTACAGGTACCTTTATTCATCATATTTGGCCAAAGTTCTGAACTTCCTATTCTAGAACACAGAGTAATAATTATTGAGCAAACATGTATTGAGCAACTACTATGTAAATAGTATGGGGATATTTGGGAGCATCGGTGATATGAAGGTGAATACGGTACATTCTCTGCATTTTGGAAGTTAAAAGATATAATAGGGCTTCCCTGGTGGCACAGTGGTTGAGTGTCCGCCTGCCGATGCAGGGGACACAGTTTCATGCCCCGGTCCGGGAAGATCCCACATGCCGTGGAGCGGCTGGTCCTGTGAGCCATGGCCGCTGAGCCTATGCGTCCAGAGCCTGTGCTCTGCAACGGGAGAGGCCACAACAGTGAGAGGCCCGCGTACCACAAAAAAAAAAAAAAAAAAGTGCACTTAAAAGCAAGGATTATGGGAAAAAAAAAACCAACAATGATTATGCAGAAGCCTCCAAAAGTTTTCAAAATTCCGAAATAGCTTCACTGCAAGATTAACTGTAAAAGGCTAATGAAAAACAAGAAATAAAAGGTGCCTAAAACAACAGATGGTAAGACTGACATGTAAGACTGACATCATTTCAATGGTTCCTCTCTATCCTCCTTTATTTGGGTACTATGCATTTTAAAATAAGACCACCTGAGACTACAGGAGATCCTATTTCGATATCTTTTACTCTTAGATCAAAGGCCAATCTAAGGGTCATAGTTAATTTCTTAAACCCAGCAAGGATCCTCAAAAGTTTTTGTAAATGGATTACTTCCTAAAATTCATGAATAAATAAAAAGATGAAAAATAAAATGGGAGGCCACCAGTCTGACTGAACTTCGATCACGGCTGATTAACAGTGCCTGCCAAGAATCTTTTTTTCTTTTTTTTTTTTTTTGGCCTTCTTCTAAGGTAGATGTACCCAGATGGAAAGAAATATTTCAATAATACATGAATTGAGTGTGTCAGTCTTTTTGCCAATTCCAAAACCTCCCCTATTTATCTCCAGATACTTGTAGATATTGGGACCTTAGAAACAGAAATGTCCCACAAATATGGCCTCCAAAACTCCATGTTGGAGGAATCTTGAATACCTTCACTGTGCCTTTGTGATATAGATTTTCTACCTCCATCTTCTCTAGGATTTAAGAACCATTCTTTGAAGTGCAAATGTTTCTCACCAGAAGGGAAAAAAGGAAGCACTTGGAAATTGGGCCAAAGAGAAGTCTCACAAATCTTCTCAACAGATATTAGAAACTATACGGTCGCTGGGTCTTTGTGTCTGTCTGTCTGTCCATATATATGTATGTTGCAGATAGGTGGTATTTTTCTACCTCTAGATGGTATTACCAAAATTAATTTGTAATGAAGTTCTATTTAACCGGGTTGAAAGTCAAGCATTTGTAAGGACTATTTTAAAACTCTCATCAGAAATATAGAAACTAACCCAAATGATTATTTCAACTTCATGCGATCTAAGATCATCCTTAGTAAATAAAAGCCAGTTTACTTTGTTGGTTTACTAAAACAGACATGTCCTTAGAGTTATCAGCATTCAATATAATAATTTTATTCTACCTAGGCTTACAAATTTGTCAGCAAGAAAAATAACTCAGTATGATGAAGTTTTCGTAGGTAATCTAAACCTAATTTGGGGGATCAAATGACTCAGATAGATGTAATTGGGATAAGAGATATTGGAAAACTTTTTAGTAATAATTACATTTTACAGCATATGTACTTAAAAAACAGCTCCCCAAATGCTTTTTGTTAACTTAGAGATTTGCTAAGTTAAATGATGAGAATTCCTTGAGTATCTAGGGTATTTCCAAATAAGAAAAAAAATACTGAAACATTAATGAACACAGGTTTTTCCACTTTGGGCTTCTTATACAGAAATACTAAAGATAAATTTGGTTCTATTAGTAAACACGTTTAGTGCCATGCTAAGAAATTTAGATGTCTCTAGAGATTATAAAAAACATTTATTATTTTGTCAATATAAAAAGTGGTAGTTTAAGAGAAAGTCCATGATTCTTTACTTCCTAAATTCTCACTAGAAATTAAAGTTTCTAAGGGTTAAGAATTCTAATGTAATTAAAGCTACTAAAAACAAAAGAAGGAAACATCTCCTTATGCAAGAAAAGTAGGACGTGTTTTTAAATAAGGAAAAGGATGAGAAATAAAGATGCATTTGTGTTTCGGGAAATGAGAGTAATTTTGTTTAAACTAGAACTTCTGCACATAAAGGACAAACTAAAAGTATATAAAAGGTTGAAGAGAGAAAGAGAATTTTTCCTTGTGTAATCAGGCAAAAATTAAATTATTATTATAAGGGGCTTTTAATTAAGCTTTAATATCAACAGTGTACTTCTGCAAAACAACAGTGTACTTAATGCAAAAAGCTTTAATATCAACAGTGTACTTATGCAAAACTAGAACTTAATTTTCTTTCAACTGCTAAATAGGTAACTATTGTTTCATATCTATCCGTGATCCTATTCAGTCAAATGTCCAAACCTTTTGATATCTTTGACAAACTTCCCCAAAGCAAATTCTAAAAATAAAGTCTTTATGACCCTGAAGAAACTGGGATTTTTCCAGAGAACCCCTGGAACATTCCAAAAGATGTGTTAAGCTAATTAGGCTAACTGATATGTTCAAGTACATGGGAAACATTGTCAAATGAGAAGCTGTGATGTTGTGTCTGTTTAGGAATATGTGAAATTATGTGAAATTCCTAGAAATCTGATATGTCCTGGCATTAACTGTTGCTAGTCATCAAAATTGATGCTCACACTAAGAGGACTGAACCTGAGAATCAAGGAAGTACCCTAGCTGACTTTCAAATAAAGGCAGCAACAACAGAATCTATAAAGATTGTGGCACATGTGGATAAAGTCCATTCTACTTCTGCAAAAAATAACCTCTCACTGCCAGACTTTTGCCGTCCTGATGTCCTTGTGACATGGCAACAGTCTGCTCCTGAATCAGAGAAATTAAGATGGGTAAACAACGGCTGTAAATGAGACAGACAGCTGGGGCTACGGGGAAGAAAACCCAAGACAGCTGCTTGGTTATTCCTGGCTCTCTGGCAAACTCCAATTTAGGGCTTTGCATTTCTTCACCCATCATGGTGCATTTACGCAAAACTATTTTCATACTTAGAGGCCTTAGACCTCCTCCCTCTGGACCCCTTGAACACACACAGTGGGACTTTTTTCAACTGCCACTTAGTATGAGTTGTCAGTATGTTCTTATTGTATGTATGTTTTCCAGGAGGGTCAAAGCCATCCCCTCTCACAGGCTGGTGCCCTCACAGTGGCAAAGAAACTGTTAGAAAATGCTTCCCACTTGAGGTACACCTTCCACAATCTTCAGTGATCAAGACACCCCTTCACTGGGCAAATCATACCACTCTTAATGAAAACCTTGCAAACTTCTTGGAATTCTCACTGTCCCTATCACCCTCAATCACGATTGAGAGAACAAATGGGAAAACTGGATTCAAGCAGAACAAGTATTATTTACATGGAACTACATAAACTGAGGAGGACGCTCTAATGTTTTGTTTTTCCAGATTTAAGGAGACCTTTTCTCTTAAGCTATCTATGACATACAGCAACTTGGTAAAGTATACCTTTGTGAACAAAGATGAAACATTTTCTTTTTCTCCTTACCTGATCCCTCCAGAATTCAGAAACGCTCTGTAAATATTCTTATTTTCATGACAATATATTTGTCTGCATAAGTTCAGTAAGAATCTGTTCTCCTAGTAACAGGACGCAATGGGAAACAGTGGCTATATCACCATGGCTTTGATTGCAATGTCATATTTGAGAGAGATGATCATAGACTCAGATATGACTAGACAGCTTCAAGCAACTGCTTGGAAAAAATGAACCTGGTACCTTGCTTACAAGGTTTCAGCAAAGGTGTCTTAAAAAATACTTTATAGGGCTTCCCTGGTGGCGCAGTGGTTGAGAGTCCGCCTGCCGATGCAGGGGACACGGGTTCGTGCCCTGGTCCAGGAAGATCCCACATGCCGCGGAGCGGCTGGGCCCGTGAGCCATGGCCGCTGAGCCTGCGCGTCTGGAGCCTGTGCTCCGCAACGGGAGGGGCCACAACAGTGAGAGGCCCGCGTACCGGAAAAAAAATAATAATAGTAATAATTTATATGGTCAATCATTACTCTTGCTTTACTTTCATAAATAACTAGGCCAAGTCATATATAAACAAATTAATTATACTGTGATTATATTTGGTGAAAAATGGGGGTAACTGTAGAGAGAAAAATTAAGTTTGCAGCTTTGTAGATATTAGATTCTAGTCCTGTTAACTATCTGTGAGGTTTTGTTAGATACCTGCAAACTTGGATCTTGAATTCTTTTAGTTGCCTCAAATATCTGGCTATGACTCACCAAACTAATGTTTCCAATTTTCTCCTACACTTCTGATCTGGAATCACTAAGAACAAAGGCAGACCTACAGCTCCACCAAGGACCTTGAGGGAAAGGACCTCACCAAGTACTCCTGACCACTGACATTGCTGCAAAACTAGAAAGTATCGATACACATCTCACAGTTCAGGAAGACTCCACCTGACACCTGGTCCTATACAAATGCTAGAGACCACTGAATCAAACTGAGGAGTAGAGAAGTAGCTGACAAGAATGTAGGTAGATTGCTTGCGCTCAAGATGCTAGATCAAAACTTCCTCCTTTAGGTAAACATGAAACACTTCCTTCTTTTCTTTCTTTCCTTCATTCTGTCTTTGTCCCGGGAAGATAATGCTGTCATTTCTATCTTCCAGGCATTGCTAAGGGGGTGGGGGGGTAACCTCTAGAATTTAGGTTGCCTCTTTATTGCAGGCTAGGATACTGTCTTTTCATATGTGCTAAAAACCTGACTGACCCCTGGCTGGAATGGGTAAACAAAGCAGTCGCTGTGAATGAATCCATTCATCGTACCTCCTAACAGGAATGGGTTGTGCCCTGACAGGTCTCGTGTTTGTCTATGGTGGCTGTCATCCTCCTTGGGCCTATGAATGCCTAGATGGCTGGCTCCAAGCTGGGCTATGCCTCTTAGGCTATCTAACTGTGTCCCTAAGGGTTCCAGAAAGGGCCTACCAGGAGGCATTCATGCTTCAAGAGCTGCTTCCTTTGGCAGGGCTCTACTTCCCTGGTTAGGAGTGAACACACATGAGAATATGATCAGGAACATTTCCTTAACTCTTGGAGACATTGCAGATTCCTTTACAAAGATACTAGCTGTTCAACAAAACCCTTGGACTCTCACACCAAGCTTGTTTATGATAATAGGATAGCTCTTGATCATCTTCTGGATGAGCAAAGAGGTGTCTGTGCTGCACTGTACTTGCTGTACCTGGATCGACACTTCTGGGGAAGTTGAAACTCAGTTATGTAAAATCAATGAGTAAACCACTTGGCTTAAAAGGGTGTCTCCTTCAGCAGGGTCTTTCTTTGATTGATTTAGATCTTGGGGACCATGGCTCTGAAGTACACTCCAAACACTGGGAACTATTCTGCTTATAATTATCATAGTAGTCTCGCTGGTGCATTGTATCCTCTCAAAAGTTTCAGATGCTGGTTTGCAGCCACTGACCAGTAGGAAAATGATTTCCCTAAGATGAGAACATCAGAAAAGAAGCAACAAGAATGACCAACTTAAAAATTGTGGATCTGAATAAAAACCATACGATCATCTCAATAGATGCAAAAAAAACATTGGACAAAATTCAACACCCATTTATGATAAAAACTCTCCAGAAAGTGGGCATAGAAGGAACCTACCTCAAAATAATGAAGGCCATATACAACAAACCCAGAGCAAACATCATTCCCAATGGTGAAAAACTGAAAGCATTTCCTCTGAGATCAGGAACAAGACAAGGATGTTCGCTCTTGCCACTATTATTCAACATAGATTTGCAAGTCCTAGCCATGGCAATCAGAAAAGAAAAGAAATAAAAGGAATACAAATTGGAAAAGAAGAAGTAAAGCTGTCACTGTTTGCAGATGACATGATACTATACATAGAGAATCTGAAAGATGCCATCAGAAAACTACTAGGGCTAATCACTGAATTTGGTAAAGTTGCAGGGTACAAAATTAATGCACAGAAATCTCTTGCATTCCTATACACTAACAATGAAAGATCAAAAAGAGAAATTAAGGAAACAATCCCATTCACCCCTGCAACAGAAAGAATAAAACACCTAGGAATAAACCTACCTAAGGAGGTAAAAGACCTGTACTCAGAAAACTATAAGACACTGATGAAAGAAATCAAAGATGACACAAACAGATGGGGAGAAATACCATATTCTTGGATTGGAAGAATCAATATTGTGAAAATGACTATACTACCCAAAGCAATCTACAGATTCAATGCAATCTCTATCAAATTACCAATGGCATTTTTTATAGAACTAGAACAAAAAAATCTTAAAATTTGTATGGAGACACAAAAGACCCCGAATAGCCAAAGCAATCTTGAGGGAATAAAATGGAGCTGGAGGAATCAGACTCCCTGACTTCAGACTATACTACAAAGCTACAGTCATCAAGACTATATGGTACTGGCACAAAAACAGAAATATAGATCAATGGACAGGATAGAAAGCCCAGAGATAAACCCACGCACCTATGGTCAACTAATAAGGGAGGCAAGGATATACAATGGAGAAACGACAGTCTCTTCAATGAGTGGTGCTGGGAAAACTGGACAGCTATATGTAAAAGAATGAAATTAGAACACTCCCTAACACCATACAAAAAAATAAACTCAAAATTGATTAAAGACCCAAATGTAAGACCGGCCACTATAAAACTCTTAGAGAAAAACATAGGAAGAACACTCTTTAACATAAATCACAGCAAGTTCTTTTTTGACCCACCTCCTAGAGTAATGGAAATAAACCCAAAAATAAACAAATGGGACTTAATGAAACTTAAAAGCTTTTGCACAGCAAAGGAAACTACAAACAAGATGAAAAGACAACCCTCAGAAAGGGAGAAAACATTTGCAAATGAATCAACAGACAAAGGATTAATCTCCAAAATATATAAAGAGCTCATGCAGCTCTGTATTAAAAAAACAAACAACCCAATCCAAAAATAGGCAGAAGACCTAAATAGACATTTCTCCAAAGAAGACATACAGATGGCCAAGAAGCACATGAAAAGCTGCTCAACATCACTAATTATTAGAGAAATGCAAATCAGAACTACAATGAGGTATCACCTCACACCAGTTAGAATGGGCATCATCAGAAAATCTACAAACAACAAATGCTGGAGAGGATGTGGAGAAAAGGGGACCCTCGTGCACTGTTGGTGGGAATGTAAATTGATACAGCCACTATGGAGAACAGTATGGAGATTACTTAAAAAACTAAAAATAGAATTACCATATGACCTAGCAATCCCACTACTGGACATATGCCCAGAGAAAACCATAATTCAAAAAGAGTCATGTACCACAATGACCATTGCACCATTATTTACAATAGCCAGGACATGGAAGCAACCTAAGTGTTCATCGACAGACGAATGGATAAAGAAGATGTGGCACATATATACAATGGAATATTACTCAGCCATAAAAAGGAATGAAATTGAGTTATTTGTAGTGAGGTGGATGGACCTAGAGTCTGTCATACAAAGTGAAGTAAGTCAGAAAGAGAAAAATAAACATCGTATGTTAATGCATATATGTGAAATCTAGAAAAATGGTACAGATGAACCGGTTTGCAAGGCAGAAATAGAGTCACATATGTAGAGAACAAATATATGGACACCAAGGGGGGAAAGTGGGAGGGGGCTGTAGTGGTGTGAATTGGGAGATTTGGATTGACATATATATAGTAATATGTATAAAATAGATAAGTAATAAAAAAAAAACAAGGTCCTACTGTATAGCACAGGGAACTATATTCAATATTCTGTGATAAACCATAATGGAAAAGAATATGAAAAATAATGTATATATATGTATAACTGAATCACTGTGCTGTACAACAGAAATTAACACAACATTGTAAATCAACTATACTTTGATTAAAAAAAGGACTGAATGCACAAAAAAAAAGAAAGAAAAGATATACACACCCCAGTGTTCATAGCAGCATTATTTACAATAGCCCAGATATGGAAACAATCTAAGTTTTCATCAACAGACGAATGGATAAAGAAGATGTGGTATAAAAGGGGAAACATGGCAGAGAGGGATAAATTAGGAGCTTGGGATTAACATACACACACTACCACATATAAAAGAGATAACCAACAAGGACCTACTATATAGCACAGGGAACTATACTCAATATTTTCTAATAACCTATATGGCAAATGAATCTAAAAAAGAATGAATATATGTGTATGTATAACTGAATCACTATGCTGTACACCTGAAACTAACACAACATTGTACATCAACTATACTCCAATAAAATTTTTAAAAAAAGAAAAAAAAATTGTGGATCTGAAATTCTGGCCTGTGAATATCACCAGGGTTTAGCAAAAACATCATGACCTATGATTATCCCACCAAAGATCGGCAAAGCTGCAAAGCAATAGCTGAGAGTAATGCTAACGCCTTAAATTTTGATCATATTTCTCAGCTAGGCTGATATCCAATCAAAATGGGATAATTGTTAAAGAGAAAAAACACAGTCCCAAAATGGTGTTACATGTGCAAACTTGGTAGCAAACGTAGATTTAATACCTAACCTAACTGCCGTTCAACCTTCTCCAGAAATGTACCAGTCTAGAATTTGCGGGTCTGCACCAGTGAGGTACTTTGCCATACAGGCCCTCTGCAAGCCCTGAGGAAGAAGGGAAAATATGCATGATCAACCCTAATATCACCCTTCCCACAAAAAAAGGAAGTCCTGGCTTCAAAATCCTTTCTTTTCTTTTGTTAATAGCTCGCTTACCCCATCCTTCTTCCTATGTAAACCTTCCATTTTGTACAACCCCTCGGGGCATCCTTCTAGTTGCTAGAGGGGATGCTGCCCAATTCATGAATCACCTAACAAAGCCAATTAGATTCTCAAATTTACTAGGTTGAATTTTTTAACAATACTCAAATATTGTATCTCTCTCTCTCTCTTCCCATTTTTATGTTGGTTATTTATGTCAATTATATCAATTTTTTGTGACAATATTGTCCATTTTCATTGACCTAAAACCACTGAATCTTTCAAATTCTTCACTATCCTTTACTCTGTATATAAATGTAGCTAAACATTCTGATTTTTCCATAACATGCCTTTTATGCATATTCCTTGTAATCCATTCCTTAAGTCGCTACTGTGGTACAGGCCTTCAAAACCCTTTGCGGTGTAATTACAAAGCCTTAGTGACTCCCAACCCAATCTTCCTACTTTCAGTTCCTACTTTCAATATCTTAAGAGGTTAATCATCTTATAAACGTACTGAGTTTAATTGAGTATAATAGATTTTTAATTCTCATTCTTCATGTGTCTGGGTTAAAAGATTGCTTTGTGTCCCACCATGTGAATCCTTCAAAACATGGTTGGCCTAAAAGAATCACCTGTTTTGCAACTTCTGAATCTGCAGTCAGCCCTTGGTGTATGAAGGGCTTTGGTTCCAGGACCCGCATTCGGATGCCAAAGTCCATGGATGCTCAAGTCCCTTATAAAATGGCATAGTACAATCGGCCCTCTATATCCACTGGTTAAACCAATGCCTAATCTGTGGATTCAAACAGCCACGGATTGAAATTTGATCTGCAGTTGGTTGAATCCTTGGATATAAAACTCATAGAAATGGATGGCCACCTGCATACTTACTGAAAAATATCTGCATATAAGTGGCCCCATGCAGTTCAAACCCATGTTGTTCAGGGGTCAGCTATATTCAAATCCAGAGCAAAGGTGTGTCTGAATTTTGATGCTCCTCTCTTAATTTTTAGGGCGTCTCTAAAGTGGGGGGCTCCTTCACGTCTTGCTGCTACTAGAGGAATGTTGAAGCTTCTGTTTTCTTTAGAAATGCAAATTAAAATGTAAAAACATAACCTCCTTTTGATACAATCCTAAGATTGCCCCCGGGCCAAACAGAAATGAATACCTTGACCTTAGTAACCTGAGAGCTAAGGGAAGCCAGGAGATTCACATCTATCTGAAGATACTGAATTCTGGTTCTGAACAAGAGAAGGATAATCCTATTACATTTACACAGTTTGCAGTAGACTTTGAAATTCATATTAACATTCCTGAAGGGGAAGATAGTTCTGTAACTAAGAGCCATGCAGTCAGAAGAGAAAATTATTGCTCCTAGTTTAGCAAATAACTGCATTCCTCAAACGAAAAAAAAAAAAAAAACCCTTCCCATCCCCACTCCTCATCAGAGAAATACCTGCTGGTGATGTGGGTAGCGGGGAGGCAGACAGAGGAGTTACTCTGTGGTTTGCATTATAACTTACTATGTTAAAAACGGAGAGGCTGGCATGAGACAACATCTCTGAACCTTAGTTCACATTATGTCACTAAAGCATCATGCCTTAGGTCACTCACTTCCTTTAATATTTATTCTAATTGATTGCCAATTTTTGAAAAATGTACAGATTTTACCTGCAGCAACCATGAAAGCCACGAAGCTAATCCTACCCTAAAACATGCAAAGGAGATGAAAAATAACTCTCAGAATCATTATTCACTTATTAAAATGCAATCTGTGCTATAAGTCCCACACTTTACTCTCTAAACCAATGCCTATGGTATTGTAAAACCTATTCTTTTGTTAAAATCTAAGGATATTTTCACTTAGAGAGTTGCCCTACGTTGTTAATTTAATTTCTACACTCTAACCTGATCTTTCTTTTATTTTCACACTTTAAAAAATTATATTTAGAAGAGATTTTTTAAAGTTCCTTAAAATATTTATAATGAATCATTTTGGTATCAGGGACTGACTAATAAGATAAATTAGCAAAGAATATTATGTCCTCCAATTGGTTTTTCAAATGTTTAAGTCAGAACTGGTTAGAAATCCCTCCAAAAATGATATTTGATACAAAGAATAATGGGGTCTGATCTTTTTTCCTATGAGATGAGCACTCAGTTATCAAAAATGAAAACACAAAAGTTATTGATAATAGTGTTTCTCATTGCCTAGATTGTAAACCCTAGCACTTTGATTTGGGGTCACAAATGGTGTCATGCACTCCCTTCTTGAAATAGACTGGAAAGATATCACCAAATATATTTGCTCATTTAAGAAACAGTTACAGGGCTTTCCTGGTGGCAGAGTGGGTAAGAATCCGCCTGCCAAGGTGGCATACACGGGTTCGAGCCCTGGTCCAGGAAGATCTCACATGCGCAGAGCAACTAAGCCCGTGTGCCACAACTACTGGGCCTGCGCTCCAGAGCCTACAAGCCACAACTACTGAGCTCGCGGGCCACAACTACTGAAGCCTGCATGCCTAGAACCCATGCTCTGCAACAAGAGAAGCCACCACAGTGAGAAGCCCGTGCACCGCAATGAAGAGTAGCCCCTGCTTGCTGCAACTAGAGAAAGCCCGCGGCCTGCAACGAAGACCCAATGCAGCCATAAATAAATAAATAAATAAATAAATAAATAAATAAATAAATAAATAAAAATTTATTAAAAGAAAGAAAGGAACAGTTACATTTATGGACGGAGTTCTGGAGGTAGCTAGAGTTACTCCTGATTCTCCGGGAAATGCCCACAGTTCATAGCTATGTAACTCATTTTTGTTCAAATCTTGAAGCAAATGGAAGAAGTTACCTTTCCCCTCTCCCTCCCTCACCAAATATGGAGATGACAGTGACTGTCTTTGTCTTAGACTATTGCTCAGTCTAGTTGAATCCTGTATGGTTTTTTCCCTCTCTGAATCCACTGAAATGACTTCTTGCTGGATCTATGTAGATGAATATGACAGAAAATAAACTTGTGCAACTTCTAAGGTTAAATGACTATGACTGCCTCCATGTGGAGAATAAAAAGTCCAATCATCCAGACTCTTAAAATGCAAGGATACGGGCTTCCCTAGTGGTGCGGTGGTTGAGAGTCCGCCTGCCAACGCAGGGGATACGGGTTCGTGCCCCGGGCCGGGAAGATCCCACATGCCGCGGAGTGGCTGGGCCCGTGGGCCATGGATGCTGGGCCTGTGCGTCCGGAGCCTGTTGCTCCGCAGCGGGAGAGGCCACAACGGTGAGAGGCCCGCGTACCGCAAAAAAAAAAAAAAAAAAAAGCAAAGATACTTGTAAACTTAACTTCTTCCTATTTCTAACTCCCTGCCTTTTAAAAATAAAAGTAATCCAGAACTTATTCTGAAAGTGGATGACTTTGCCCAATTTTTTTTTTTTTCTGGAAGAGCACCTTTTAAAGAGATCTCTTGATTAAGAGGTACAGACTGCCACCAATAACGTAAATAAGTCATGGGGATGTAATGTACACATAGGGAATACAGTCAATAATATTGTAACAACTTTGTATGGTGATGGATGGTAACTGGTCTTATTGCTGTGATCATTTCATAAAAATGTGATCTGATAAAAATATCAGATCACTATGTTGTACACCTGAGACATACAATACTGTATGTTAATTAACATACAATACTGTATGTTAATTAAAAGATATGTATGTAAAATTAAAAGATAAAGCGATCGTTTGAATGAAAAGAAACACACAGATTCCATCAAAACTATTCTGGAAGAAGTCTGTGCCTCTCACTGTAACAAAAACCAATTTAAGGAAGAACAAAAAGATTTGACAGAAGATTTGAGATCTTCCTCCTTTGCTCCACATAAACATTGTTCAGTGAGAACAAACTAAAAAAAGAATGCAGGTACTTCCTGGAAGTCAAGGATATCTAAGGCAGCACAATTTTGGTCTCCGGCACCTACTCTGTAACCATTACAGTGTCATAGATGTCAAGTCTCTCCGCTAGGATAGAGTATATGCATAAACTTTTGAATGAGAGGAAAGCACTACCCTAAAGAAAATTACTGGCAAGTCCATTAAGCCAGTTTTAAAGTAGCCACTGTTGAGTAGCAAAACAAGAATCAGATCATATCCATAGACAAATTCACTCCCCCGGCATCCTCACTTTGTCTTGTTTTAGTACTGACAGTCTACCCTATGAAGGGCAGCTACATCAAAGTATGTTGCAATATTTAAGTTTCTTCCTCTTATATTTTCATTTGCCATAGAAGCTGAGCTATCATCCCTTCTTAATTCAGATAAAGTACAAGAAGCTGTGCAGAGAGAATACCCAGCTCTCCCTGAAGGATGGTACAGCTAGGACGATGGAACCCAAATTCTCATTTCCTTGAAGATGGTATAAATGCTTAGTGACAGCTGTAATTCTACCTGCCCTTCTGTGTTCTTTTCTTTTTCTTCTTTTTTGATTAGAAAAGTATTAAAGTATTATATAAATGTATTCTTACTGTAAGTCAATTAACCAGGTCAGCAATATAAACACAATGAGATAAAACAAGGAGCACTTCTGTCTGGGGCAGTTTAATGGCTTAGAAATTATAAAAGACCTTTCTAATGAAAAAGGGAAAAAAAAACTGGATCAAATATATATCTTCTAAATGGATTGCTGGGCTGGCCCACAGGAAAGGAACCCATAAAGGACAAAACGAAGTAAGAACTTGGGATGCAAGGTAAGCAAGAGAGACAACCTTTATCCTCAGGGTTTCTATTAAATTTTGGAGAACCAAGTTTCCACTTTCATGACTTCAAGAACTGTTATGGAGAACCTCATAAAATACCCCATACTAGAAGTGATGACCACAAAGGCTGGTCCTTAGCATAAGGGTAGACTGGAAATAGACAGGCCAAGTAACATGTCTTGGCAAGACCACGTACATGTCTACAATTTAACACTGGGTAGTGAGAGGATCAAAATCTCTTGTGAGAATTTATAATCCCAAACTGGCCTGAATTCATGCCTCCCTCTGTGATTTAAAAAATCCTGGGGCTTCCCTGGTGGCGCAGTGGTTGAGAGTCCGCCTGCCGATGCAGGGGACACGGGTTCATGCCCCGGTCCAGGAGGATCCCACATGCCGCGGAGCAGCTGGGCCCGTGAACCATGGCTGCTGAGCCTGCGCGTCCGGAGCCCGGGCTCCTCAATGGGAGAGGCCACAACAGTGAGAGGCCCGCGTACCGCAAAAAAAAAAAAAAAAAAAAAAAAAATCCTGAAATAGAAATTTAAATGGAAAGTGTTTTCAGCTTGTTCGGGCTTCCATGGGACTGAAGGGTGTAAAAGCTGCCTGACCAGAATGCCCAAGCAGGGGGAGGAAGGGACTGAGGGTCTCCTAATTCCTTCTTCAGACTTTCCTTTGATCCTCCTGACTTCAGTATAGCCCCTTGCCTCCACTCTCCTCTGCCTGTTGTCCTAAGTCCACAACCTCTCTGGTTCTAACATCCACAGAGAATAAACCTCCAGGCTCCCACAAAAATAGCAATAGGTCGGAGCCTGACTCTGCAAGGTGAAGGGCTGGGTGTGGAGAGTGTTCACTGCTCTTTAGTCAGACCCTCAAAAGCTCCTGATTTTTCTCCCATCCCCTATACACGCGCGCGCTCACACGCGCACACACACACAGCCCGCACACACACACAGCCCGCACACACACACAGCCTTGCCCACTTCCTTTTGCAGAGGTGGTGCCTTCCCAGAGTTGTCCAGGCCAAATCATCTTGTTTCTCTTCAGCCTCTACACCTTCAACTGCGCCAACACTTAGGCATAATCCTGCTCTGCAAAGTACTTTCCCTATATCTCCATCCACTTTCTACATTATACAGTATGATTGAGGTTACAGATGGCCCTAATTTACTTGAAGGTGAGCTTATTGCGCTCCTTGTTTTTAGGAACAATTTTATAAAGGGGATCTCATTGAAGGTTACTTTTTTGTTACTCTTTCATGTTTTCCATGCTGGTTTTGAAGTAATTCTAGAGAAAAGATGGGAGTAGAAATATCTTGGCTCCACTGTCTTAAAATTGGAGACCCATCCTACTGCTTTAAAAGTGTAAATTTCCCAACAAGTAAACACAAGGAAATCTCTAATGGTGGAGTCTAACTTGGGGAAAACTCAGGTATCTACTTTGCCTACTTTAAAGGATGATCTGGCCTCCAGCCAGAATCCATTTAAAATACTTCTAAGACAGATAGAATAAGTTACCGTTATAGGATAAGATTCCACACAGTTGAGGAGCAATGTCTCTGCAGAATGTACTAAATGGTTTTGCAGTGAAAACAAACCATAATGATACTCTAGTATCACAGAGCATCAGAGTCCAGGTCAACATATAGAGTTAAGTTGTGCCCTGCACAAAGGTACCATTTTTAAAAGACTATTTATGTAGATTTTGCTGATCTAGATATTTTATAGCAACTCTGCAGCAGAAAGCAAGCACAAGTCTTGTAATAACAAGATTATATTATTATAATTTTCTGACATATGGAATTAAAATGTTTTCAGGAAGTGGTCCCTTCTTGTAAATTACAGAATCACTGTATAGCCTCCTAGCAGCCCTGAATCAAACTACCTTGCAAATCAAATTTACATTTGCAAATGTTCCCACAGGGACATCATTTCCAAGGCGTAACTATTATGGACTGAATTCTAACCCCAAAAATTCATATGCTGGAACCCTGACCTCAAATATTAATGTACTTGGAGAAAATAAAGACGGCAGAAGCAGTCTGCTCTAATCTGGAAGGCCAGCAATATACTCTCACTGTCCTTCCTCGAGGGCCTATCAACTTCTAGCCCTATTTCATATATTAGTTTGCAGGGATCTGATCACTTTTCCTTCAACAACATATCACATTGGCCTTTACACTGGTGACTATCTTGATGGGACCTAGTGAGCAAGAAGAAACAACTACCCTGGACTCATTGGTAAGACATCTTCATGTCAGAGAGCGGGAAATAAAAAACTTGAGAAAATTCAGTAGCCTTCGACCCCAGTGACATGTCTAAAGGTCCAGTGGTGTGAGGCATGTTGAGATATCCCTTTTAAGGAGAAGACAGGTTGTTACATCTGGCCCCTCCTACAACCAAAATAAAGACACAACATCTATCGTGCCTCTTCGGATTCCAGGCAACATAGTCCTCATTTGGGTGTGTATTCACTCTAGCCCATTTGCCAGGGGATCTGAAAAGCTGCTAGTTTTGAGTGGGATCCAGAAAAGAAAAGGCTCTGTAACAGCTCCAGACTGCTCTGCCTGCCACTTGGGGCACAGGATCCAGCATATTCAATGGTGCTTGAAGTGTCAGTGGCAGACAGGGATGCTGCCTGGAGCCCTTGGCGGGTTCCTATAGGTCAATTGCAGTTTAGGTCCTTAGGATTGTGGAGCAAAGCCCTGCCATCCTCTGCAGGTAGCTTTACTCCATTTGAGGGACAGCTACAGCCTTAGTAGAGGCTGAATGCTTAACCATGGGCCACCAGAGTTACCATGCAAACTCGATATTATCTGACCCTTCAAGCCACAAGGTAGGGCATACACGGCAGCACTCCATCATCAAATGGAAGTGGTATATGTGTGACTGAACCCAAGTAGGCCCTGAAGGCATAATAAGTTACATGAAGAAGTAGCCCAACTGCCCATGGTCCCCACTCCTGCTAAGCTACCTTCTCTCTCCCAGGGAAAATGTTTTCCAGAAGCATCCAATATATGGTGTTTTCCCTCCCATAGCCAGGATTCACAGGCCCAGGGGTCAAGGGTGGGAATGAGAATGGCACAACTTATTATTACCCACAGTGATCCACTAGTAAAATGTTTGCTTTCTTTTCCTCTGCAGTCTTATGCTCTGCTACCCTATAAGCCCTTATTTCCAAAGGGAGGAATGCTTCCACTAAAAACACAGCAATGATTCCATTGAACTAGAAGTTAAAACTGCCACCCGCCCACACTGGGCTTCTTATGCCTGTGAATCAACAAAGAAGGGAGTTACTGTGCTCGCTGGGATGACTGATCCTGATTAATACAATAACCTATCCAACAGGAAGAAAAACAATTCTCAATATGCCTTTTAGTTGAATTATGAGACCAGCGATATACAGTTGGTCCTACAAGGTCTGATTTTGCTACATACATCCCTTTAGTAACAGAGTGATCACATTTTTAAGAATAAAGCACTTCTTCTCATTCCGCACTTTGGTCTGAGTGCTCCCTGGATGCAAACTGTCTTTTTGGTGTGTGCACAATAAACTTCTACTAATTAAAAAAAAGAATAAGTAAAATGAAAAAAAAAGAATAAAGCACTTTTTATCAAACCTCAAAGCATTGGCATCTAGATTATGAATGAAACAAAACAGTGAGCAATCTGATGAGTTTCTGAGTGGTTTTCAGAGATTTCAAAATGCCACACCTTCTAGACATTGATGATAAACGGCAATTTTACTCAGATCCAGAAGCCTATTCACAGCATCTTCCAGAAATTTTAATAGTTCCTTTCTATGTATATTACATATAAAACATACTCTAAGTATGTGTATAACAACCAGGTTTAAGTCATGATTATTATGATTAGTTAATTCATTCAACAAATATTTAATGAGCAGCTAAAAAGTACAATATGTACTATTGGGTCCAATCTTGACACATCCTTCATTCCTTGACTAATATCCAACATGCACTTGGACCACCAGCACTGGCGTACGCTAATGGCTGAGAACAGATATTTGCTTACATTGCATTAGTCCTTAGGTGCACTAGCTAGTTATGGTTAAAATATCACCAATAACTAATGCCAAACTTAAACTCAAACAGTAATAAATATAAATAATCCAAGCCAATAAGATCACAACTTATTCAAATATAAAAATAGGCAACGGTTTATAAGAGCAACATAATTTTGAATTACATTTGAATAGAGAAACTGTTTTAAAGTTCCCTTACCTCTTGTTTGCACCCCCTTTCCGCAGGCTTCACTGGTGCCCATTATTCCCTGCCTGACAGACTCTGGCACTAAGATACAGGGGCTCCATTTCTGTGGCCTCCACCTGTGATGACAAAGAATAGCAGACTAGAAATTTCACCATGACAAACATACAAAAGAAATATCTGAAACAGGTGAATTTGAAATCCAGAAACATAAAGGTAGTAATTCAATAAAAATGGATTTGACACCAATGTCATAAAAGGGAGCTCTGGTACACACTAGGGATGGTAACAGTCCCTCTGCCCCAGATCCATGGTTAATGCAATAATTCCACTTTTTAAAATGTGGACGTTTTGCACACAAAGTGGCCATAAATAGCATTAGAAGCATAGAACAAATCTAGAAGGCTTAGCTCTTTACGAACTAAAAATTGTTTAAAGAAAAACAGTAAAAGAAAATAAAAGAGAGAAAATCGCTATGTCCCATTGGAGCATTAGAGAATCAAGGTTTGAACACCTGAAAATTTTGGGTGCAAGCTTTCACACTTGATCTTCTGCTTCAAATTTTTCACAAGGTGTTTCCTAGGACTTTGGCGTAGCTCAAATGTCTCAGTAGGTTATAGAGTAAAAGGGAGGTGGGGGGCCATGGGGACTTACCTTATGTGATCGTTCCTCTCAGGGAAGAGGAATGGATCTGTCTCTGAAGAATTACCAATATTTCTTCTCCACAGAGGAAACAGGATCTAAGGAAACCTTCTGGCTTTCTTTTAAGGTGAACAAAACTCTACTTTTATGACCCACAGGACAGACTATGATTTAAGTCCCTAAACCTGTGTCTTCAGAATAGTCCAAAAAACCCAAACTCTAACCACAGATTTTCCTCTTTCACTGGGTATATTTTTACCCTTTTTCACATGGGCCAATACCTCTGAAAACAGATGCTACTTCAAAAAATGAAACAGAAACATGAAGTAAAAATATTACTGACCAGTCTTGCAAGATCAAACAATTCAGAGATCTGTTGCACATCAACATGCATGTAATTAACGCTACTACATTGTATACTTAAAAATGTTTAAGATGGCAATCTCTGCTGTACAGCAAAGTGACTCAGTTTTACACATGTACACATTCTGTTTTTTAATATTCTTTTCCATTATGGATTGGCAAAACATTGTAAATCAACTATACTTCAATTTAAAAAAAAGTGAATTTAGCAAAAAAAAAAGTTTCAGATGGTAAGTTTTATGTTATATGATTTTACCGCAATAAAAAAGAAGTCTCAGCAAAAGAAAAAATAATGTATATCAGAACATGGAGCAGACTTTCTTTGCTCAGGAAAAGTCACTTCAAAGGATTCTCTTAGTCATGTGAATATAGATTCATATAGCGTGTGGAGATCACTTAACATAGCCCGGCTTTAATCTCTGCACTCACCACCACCTCTCCCCCATCTAGACTAGGTGAGTCTCAGGTGTCTTGAACAATTGGAGGTAAGTGAGGCAGTGGTGGTGTTAAGGGAGAGATAACAGACCATCTTTCAGAATCAAGCAAAGTACATTAAAATACAAAAGTAAAAAGTACATATCATTGAACTCATTCAAGTGGCCTCCATAATGAGAATAACTGAAGAGCTAGGGAGAAATCAGGAAACAGGTAAATAGAAAAACCTGTCACATTTAAAGAAATCACCTATTACTTTTAAGTAGTAGAAATTTACTTTGTAGATGCATAGACGCATTAAGCATAGTTCCAAAACACAGAAACTGAAATGGTAGGGGGTTTAATTTAGCTTTTCAACTAGGACATGTCATTCACTCAGATCCCTCAAGTTCACAAAAGACTTTCTAATGTGAGATCAAGGGATTCAATCTAGCTTAGCATGCTAAATAAAAGGAAGACATGTCCAGGACTCTCTTGCTAGACTCTTAGTTTTAGAAGGATAAGCCTGGGCTCAGAGATGTTAAGTGACATGTCTGAGATCGCACTCGTCAGGGCAGGCCAGCTGTCAGTCCTAAAGCCCTCAATGCTAAGCCACAAACTCCTGCGGACACCCCACTGCCAATTCTATACAGGGGCACATCGCCCATGCTGTCTTCCCTTTTGCTTATACTGTCGGCCACTCCAAAATGTGCCTCAATTGCATATTGATTATTTTGAATTAAAGTTACTTTAAAAATGGTTAATGTAAGAAGGACACTCTGACCCTCCCTTCTGTCTCCCTGAAAGCAGGAAATAGATCTCTCCTGTGAAAGGTGCCCTCCCTACATCTGGAGGTGGAAGGACACCCTTATCACCAGAGATAGGGAATTCCGGGCTATATAAACAAACCTGTTACCATTTAAACTTACTACCCCAAGCCCAAACTCTTTCATGTCAAGATTGAGCACCCAAACCCTACGTTTCTTCGTCCTGTCAATTCTTCACAGATTTATCGTTGCTCTGTCTAAAAAGTATAAAAGTTGCCTGTTTTGGCCACTTCTAAGGTACAATTTCTATGGGACCTCCATGCATATGAATTAAAATTTGTTTCATTTTCTCCTGCTAATCTGTCTCATGTCAATTGTATTATTAGGCCAGCCACAAGAACTCAAGAAACGTAGAGGGGGAAATTTCCCCTCTCCGACACTTACTAAATTAACATGGTGGGAAATGCTCAAACTTACAGAAAAATTTCTATAGGCATTTTGATTCTGTTTTAATTTGGTAAACGTGAGAATGTCTCACCTTAATGGAATTAGAAAAAGAAGAATCAGAAGAAAATGATAAAGGTCTACATTAACTTGCCTCCCTAAGAAACCAATGAGGGGAAAGCAAAATCTAAATTGGAAACATATTGCTCAAAATTCAAGGATGTTTGACTAAAGGGCATAGACTCACACTGGCAACTTGGACACATGTTAAACAACACATCAGGAGACATGATACAATCATCCTATCCATGTACAGTGGAACTGATTTCTGGGGAAAATGGCAGGAGGTCACTGATGGAAACTAGTTCAAACATGAGTGACTAAATTGAAGTGCAACACGAGAGTAAAGAGAGTGGACAATAGGAAGGAGAGCCCACTAACAGTTTCCAGGATTTTCTCTGATTATAATAGCACTGGGCTCATAAAATGTCTAAAAATATTTGATTTGGCTAATTTTTTCAATTGGCTACCTTCCCTGAGAGCTTTTCTTGCTGAGCTCAGAAGTCTCCATATTTATATGTGGCACAAAAGGAAGGGTATTGACAGTGTTCCCACAATGGCCCTGTGGATGATGAGCAAAAACTGGTAGTCTGGGCTTGTTCCAGTGTTTTTTTTTTGTTTTTTTTTTTTGTTTTGCGGTACCCAGGCCTCTCACTGTTGTGGCCTAACCCATTGCAGAGCACAGGTTCCGGACGCACAGGCTCAGCGGCCATGGCTCACGGGCCCAGCTGCTCCGTGGCATGTGGGATCCTCCTGGACCGGGGCACGAACCCGTGTCCCCTGCATCGGCAGGCGGACTCTCAACCACTGCGCCACCAGGGAAGCCCGCTAAAGGCATTTTTAAGTGTGCTGATAACAGCACAATTTTTAAGACCATGGTCTTGTTTTCACAAATAAGTAAAACTCAACAGTGATTGAATTTAATCCAGAAGTCCTTTAAAGAAGTGTTTCAATCCAATGTTAAAAGAATGGAAGTTTATGAATAAACACACAAACCTCAGGTGTTGTTTTTATAAACAGTAATCACCAACTTGCCAAGGGGCACATATAGGTAACATATAAAGTTGAAAAGGTACTCATTTTCTTTTCTAAAAACAAAAATTTCTCCATAGGTTAAACTTTTTTCTAAGATTTCTTAAAATGTGTATATGACAAAAATTGCGAACCAGAACCATTTTTGAACTACAATACACAATTATTATAGAAGTACACATTTGTTCTTAGTTCTTGATTAAAGGCTTTAGGATGAGAACAATAGAATGAGGTAAGTTGTGTGTGTGTGTTTGCAAGGACCTCCTTCTGAATCTCTCTGGATCCTGATCCTGAAAATTGATTGCCTGGGTGGCGGAGCTCCAGCAGCTCACTTACAATCAAAACATGATTGTTTCTTTTTTTCTTCCTGTTAATTAGACTTTGATATTCTTTACTTTCAAAATCTATTCCAGATAAGAGGGGAAAAACAGTGAGATATCTGAAGATAAACAATGCTACTACCTCTTTGTATTTCTCACTACAAATATTTCATATAATAATCATGTATTATATGAAAGGAAATGGGTCATGACTTATTCTAAGGTCTAATGATTATTTTAAAAGGTAATTAATTACCGATATATGGGGCACAATGACACATCTTCACACTCTCGCTCTTCAAATAAGGTATCTGGGCATTCTTGGCCTCCGTTGGCTGCTTCTTGGATGATAATCCTGTATCGAGACTGTTTTATTGTGGCATTTCCTGAAGTAAAGAAAAAATAAAATTATAGTGCCCTTCTATGTGGATGCAGAAAATAGTCCAGGGTTAGGGAGCAACTGATAAAAGACAAAAAGAAAGAGAAGAAATAAGAACCTGTGGAAAGACTACTTGGGAAACGAGAATAACAAGCAAAGACCAGGGATTAATACACAATCTTACTTCTATGAGGAAGACACGTCACACTTAATAATTGTAATTTCAAATCTATATGTTCTAACATGCGAAGACTGTTTCCCACTGTCTTAATATATTTTAAATTAATCAGAATCTATATTACGTTTGGCATAAAAGTTCTATGGCATAATCTGAGAAACTTCAGAAATGCTCTTTAATCTCAAAACAACAGCTCAGGGGGCTAATATTTTACTATTAGCGATTCACTCCCTCAGGAGGGACACTTCCTTCTTTAGGCTACTTTTTACTCTGCAAATACTCTTATTAAAATTAATACATTAGTAGCATATTTATTTATAGGTATTAGTTTATTTGATTTCTTATTCCTCATAACCTGAGATAATATGGGTATAACTGGAATTTAGAGAAGAGGCACTAAAATTATGACAGAACGAAACACAGACATATGTCTTGCTGGTGATTCTGCTGAGCTGCAGAAGTGGTAACAGGCGCCTCGATAAACAGACAGCTGATGTTCACTTTAACATGGGAGGGAATTCATTTCATAATCTGTAGATGCCTTCTAGTCAACAGCAACTACCAAAATCAATGATGCTGTTTAGCAGCTACTTCAATTACCGTGTGTAAGATATTGCACTTGATACGCAGATACAAATTCTTGAACTTACAGTTAAACAGAAAGAAGGGGGGGCAGATAGATAAGCAACTACTTATGAGACGTTGTAGAGTAAAAAGCTTCAGACGATGGACACTGTCAGGAGAGTATAGAAGGAAACGTAATCATTTTTAACTCTGGAAATCTAAGGCAGCTCCTTGGAGAGGGCAGATTTTATCCTGGCACTTGAGGGCTAAGTAGAAAAAAAAATTTTTTTTCAGAAAGAGAAGGACAAATACCGCATGATATCACTTTATGTGGAATATAAAATATGACACAAATGAACTTTTATGAAACAGAAACAGACTCACAGACATAGAGAACAGACTTGTGGTTACTAAGGGGGGACTGGGGGGAGGGAAGGATTGGGAGTTTGGGATTAGCAGATGTAAGCTCTTATATATAGAATGGATAAACAAGGTCCTACTGTATAGCATAGGGAACTATATTCAATATTCTGTGATAAACCATAATGGAAAAGAACATATTAAAAAAAGAATGTGTATATATGTACAACTGAATCATGTTGCTGTATAGCAGAAATTAACACAACCATATTTCAATTAAAAAAAGAAAAAACAATTTTAAAGCCTGAAGCCATTTCAGGTCAAGGGAACAGTTTGAGAATAGGCACTAAGATATAAGGGTGCATGGACTTAATTGCATTCAGGAGGAAGATGGTGTGTGTGTGTGTGTGTGTGTGTGTGTGTGTGTGTGTGTGTGTGTGTGTGTGTGTGTGTGTGTGTGTGTGTGTGTGTGTGTGTGTGTGTGTGTGTGTGTGTGTAGGGCTTGTGGGCCAGTGCTTCTAGGGGCTTGGGGAGAAGCACAGAGAGGATTATAAAGAATGGAGAGAAGGGGAAGCATAGGAGAAAACTGAAAAAATTTTTAGGTTTAAGACAGATAATGGGGACTTCCCTGGTGGCACAGTGGTTAAGAATCCACCTAGGGGACACAGGTTCAATCCCTGGTCTGGGGAGATCCCACATGCCAAGCAGCAACTAAACCCACGAGCCACAACTACGGAAGCCTGTGTGCCTAGAGCCTGTGCTCCACAACAAGAGAAGCCACCGCAATGAGAAGCCCGCGCGCCGCAACGAAGAGTAGCCCCTGCTTGCCACAGATAGAGAAAGCCCGTGTGCAGCAACAAAGACCCAATGCAGCCAAAAATAAACAAAAATAAATTAATTTAAAATAAAAACGAACCTAGGAGACTTATACCAAAAAAAAAAAAAAAGACAGATAATGGACATAACCATATAAAGAAGAAAATTTCTAGAAAGCCAGTACACTAAGCGGAGCAAAACAAAAGGACAAAAAAGGAGCTTTCATTAATATTATATATTCACATGGTTTCTAAAAAATCGTAGCACAAAAACACTTACTATATAAGTATAGTGAGAAGCAACTGACCTAAAACCCTTTCTCTGTCCTCCTCCTCCCAGAACACTCTGAACTCTTTCTGTATTTAGTTCTTCTGTGGTTACCTCCAAATCTATAAATAATATGTTCATGTCATCGCTTCTCATTTTATTAACTTTAGACATCATCTATTGATTTTCTGCTATAACTGATGAGTATTTACTCTGCACCATCTTTCAATTTTTTATAATTGTATCACCATTTTTATGCCTCTCCCAGTTATTTAAAGGCTTTAAATAACCTGTATTTTTTTCCATCCCATCCTCGTTCCCGTCCTCCATCAGATCAGCCACCAGGGTTCTAAAGAGTCTTCCTGGGTAGACGAGCTTCCTCGTCTATTGCCACCCACTTCCTGCTAAGTTAGGTCCTGGCTTCCTGTGCTGCATCGCCAGTTTCTCTGCTCTTCACTCTGTCCACTGAACCTTTCATAAATGAGTTTAGATCTCTCACCCACTGGTGGTCCTCTCCTGTTTTTGACAAGGAACTGGATCTTTTAAAATTCATTTCTACCACTTTAAGAGATTATGAAAAGGGGAGACCAACGCACTTGTATATTTCATGATCCTGAACTGAGTTAAGGAGACGCATGGGGTCTTTTCCATCTACTCCATTTTTTTGGCTCTTCTTTAACCTGCTTTGTACAGAGAGATCTGACTATAGAAGGTATGTATTAGTGGCCACCTTGTGCATTGGCTTCTGGTTGGCTTTGGCCCTAAGTGATTTGGGGCACACAGTGGAAGGAAAAAAATGTTGATAAAAGGAGGGAAAAGGAGAGAGGGAGAGAGAGGGAGAGAGAGAGAGAGAGAGAGGGAGGGAGGGAGGGAGGGAGGGGGGGAGAGAGAGAGAGAGAGAGAGAGAGAGAGAGAGGGATCAGCATATTTATTCCTCCAGATTTCATCCTCTGAATCAACTCACAAAGCCACAGTTCCTATGGAGTGGTGCTCTCCTGCAGCTACTTTCTCTGAGTTCTTCTAACTGCTCCTACCCATATCAACTTTCAGCCTCCCAACTTTCCCTAGCCAGGTACTGTCAGTTTACATTAACCCTGTCCACTCCTTTGTAAACAGTTCCTTCATTGAATTTTCCCCAGTTACCCGATATGAGTGGGCCACCTATTTCCTACCAGGACATGCTTATAAAATCAAAGGAAAGTTGCTACTATTTGACAGAGAGGAATGGTATAAGTGGCCCCTTTATAATGTAGTTAAAGCTCAGTGAGGAGTATGGGAAAAGAAGCTTAAGAAGAAAAAAAAAGTGTAATTAAAACAGTTCTGTATGATAATATATTAATACAATCTATCTCCATTTGGGTGGGGACAATCCAGATAAATAATTGTGCCTTTAGGAAAAAGAAAAAGTCTCTTCCACCACCGTCAATTAATTCCAATTACACTGTACTTACTCTGATAATTATTGTTTACCTTAGGATGTACACATGAATATGTGTGTATGTGTGTGTTTTGTCCAAGTGTTATCTTAGGAGACCAGAAATAAAGATTGAAGACCATAGGAAAAATTAAAGGGTTGACTTTACACCACATTGAGAGAGAGCATGGATCAATGCCTCTCCCTTCATAGGGCATGCACAAGCGTGCACACACACACACCACACACAGTGAACACTCACACATAGAGGTATTCTACTTTATGGTGTAATCCCAGATCAAATACTTTGCAGTTTGGGAAAAATAGCTGCATTGATTATCATGCCCTGTAGATGTTCAGGTGAAGGCTGAGAAGGGTGGGTTCTATGGGCAAAACAAACTTTTAGAATTGAGTTCAGGTTTTTTAAAGAGAAAACCAACTGGCACTGTACAGAAATTAAGAAATATTTATATGTCTTTGAAGAGAGAACCAAGGGAGGATCCTGATGAAGGGAAACGCCACCAGGATCTGGGAGACACCTGTTAAGAGTTTCTAAGTAAACATGTGTGTTTCTTTTGCCTTGAACATTGGAATGGTCACATTCAGCATTCAGTTTTTTGTTTGTTTGTTTTTAACATCTTTATTGGAGTATAATTGCTTTACAATGCTATGTTAGTTTCTGCTTTATAACAAACTGAATCAGTTATACATATACATATGTTCCCATAACTCTCCCCTCTTGCGTCTCCCTCTCTCCCACCCTCCCTATCCCACCCCTCTAGGTGGTCACAAACCACGGAGCTGATCTCCCTGTGCTATGTGGCTGCTTCCCACTAGCTATCTATTTTACGTTTGGTAGTGTATATATGTCCATGCCACTCTCTCACTTTGTCACAGCTTACCGTTCCCCCTCCCCATATCCTCAAGTCCATTCTCTAGTAGGTCTGTGTCTTTATTCCCATCTGACCCCTAGGTTCTTCATTACCAATTTTTTTTCTTAGATTCCATATATATGTGTTAGCATACAGTATTTGTTTTTCTCTTTCTGACTAATTTCACTCTGTATGACAGACTCTAGGTCCATCCACATCACTACAAATAACTCAATTTCGTTTCTTTTTATGGCTGAGTAATATTCCATTGTATATATGTAACACATATTCTTTATCCATTCATCTGTCGATGAACACTTAGGATGCTTCCATGTCCTGGCTATTGTAAACAGAGCTGCAATGAACATTGTGGTACATGACTCTTTTTGAATTATGGTTTTCTCAGTGTATACGCCCAGTAGTGGGATTGCTGGGTCGCATGGCAGTTCTATGTGTAGTTTCTTAAGGAACCTCCATACTGTTCCCCATAGTGGCTGTATCAATTTACATTCCCACCAACAGTGCAAGAGGGTTCCCATTTCTCCACACCCTTTCCAGCATTTACTGTTTCTAGAATTTCTTTTTTTTTTTTTTGCGGAACGCGGGCCTCTCACTGTTGTGGCCTCTCCTGTTGCGGAGCACAGGCTCCGGAGGCGCAGGCTCAGCGGCCATGGCTCACGGGCCTAGCCACTCCGTGGCATATGGGGTCTTCCCGGACCAGGGCACGAACCTGTGTCCCCTGCATCAGCAGGCAGGCTCTCAACCACTGCGCCACCAGGGAAGCCCCTGTTTCTAGATTTTTTGATGATGGCCATTCAGACTGGTGTGAGATGATATCACATTGTAGTTTTGATTTGCATTTCTCTAATGATTAATGATGTTGAGCATTCTTTCATATCTTTTTTGGTAATCTGTATATCTTCTTTGGAGAAATGTCTATTTAGGTCTTCTGCCCATTTTTGGATTGGGTTGTTTGTTTTTTTGGTTATTGAGCTGCATGAGCTGCTTGTAAATTTTGGACATTAATCCTTTGTCAGTTGCTTCATTTGCAAATATTTTCTCCCATGCTGAGGGTTGTCTTTTGCTCTTGTTTATGGTTTCCTTTGCTGTGCAAAAGCTTTGAAGTTTCATTAGGTCCCATTTGTTTAGTTTTGTTTTTATTTCCATTTCTCTAGGAGGTGGGTCAAAAAGGATCTTGCTGTGATTTATGTCATAGAGTGTTCTGCCTATGTTTTCCTCTAAGAGTTTGATAATGTCTGGCCTTACATTTAGGTCTTTAATCCATTTTGAGTTTATTTTTGTGTATGGTGTTAGGGAGTGTTCCAATTTCATACTTTTACATGTACCTGTCCAGTTTTCCCAGCACCACTTATTGAAGAGGCTGTCTTTTCTCCACTGTATATTTTTCCTCCTTTATCAAAGATAAGGTGACCATATGTGTGTGGGTTGATCTCTGGGCTTTTTATCCTGTTCCATTGATCTATCTTTCTGTTTTTGTGCCAGTACCATACTGTCTTGATTACTGTAGCTTTGTAGTATAGTCTGAAGTCAGGAAGCCTCATTCCTCCAGCTCCATTTTTCGTTCTCAAGATTGCTTTGGCTATTTGGGGTCTTTTGTGTTTCCATACAAATTGTGAAATTTTTTGTTCTAGTTCTGTGAAAAATGCCAGTGGTAGTTTGATAGGGATTGCATTGAATCTGTAGATTGCTTTGGGTAGTAGAGTCATTTTCACAATGTTGATTTTTCCAATCCAAGAACATGGTATATCTCTCCATCTATTTGTGTCATCTTTAATTTCTTTCATCAGTGTCTTATAATTTTCTGCATACAGGTCTTTTGTCTCCTTAGGTAGGTTTATTCCTAGATATTATATTCTTTTTGTTGCAATGGTAAATGGGAGTGTTTTCTTAATGTCACTTTCAGATTTTTCATCATTAGTGTATAGGAATACCAGAAATTTCTGTGCATTGCTTTTCTATCCTGTTACTTTACCAAATTCATTGATTAGCTCTCGTAGCTTTCTAGTAGCATCTTTAGGATTCTCTATGTATAGTATTATGTCATCTGCAAAGAGTGACAGCTTCACTTCTTCTTTTCCAATTTGGATCCCTTTCATTTCCTTTTCTTCTCTGATTGCTGTGGCAAAAATATCCAAAACTATGTTGAATAAGAGTGGTGAGAGTGGGCAACCTTGTCTTGTTCCTGATCTTAGTGGAAATGCTTTCAGTTTTTCACCATAGCGGATGATGTTGGCTGTGGGTTTGTTACATATGGCCTTTATTATGTTGAGGAAAGTTCCCTCTATGCCTACTTTCTGCAGGGTTTATATCATAAATGGGTGTTGAATTTTGTCGAAAGCTTTCTCTGCATCTATTGAGATGATCATATGGTTTTTCTCCTTCAGCTTGTTAATATGGTGTATCACGTTGATTGATTTGCGTATATTGAAGAATCTTTGCATTCCTGGAATAAACCCCACTTGATCATGGTGTATGAGCCTTTTTATGTGCTGTTGGATTCTGTTTGCTAGTATTTTGTTGAGGATTTTTGCATCTATGTTCATCAGTGATATTGGCCTTGGTTTTCTTTCTTTGTTACATCCTTGTCTGGTTTCGGTATCAGGGTGAAGGTGGCCTCATAGAATGAGTTTGGGAGTGTTTCTCCCTCTGCTATATTTTGGAAGAGTTTGAGAAGGATAGGTGTTAGCTCTTCTATACATGTTTGATAGAATTCGCCTGTGAAGCCATCTGGTCCTGGGCTTTTGTTTGTTGGAACATTTTTAATCACCGTTTCAATTTCAGTGCTTAATTGGTCTGTTCATATTTTCTATTTCTTCCTGGTTCAGTCTCAGCAGGTTGTGCATTTCTAACAATTTGTCCATTTCTTCCAAGTTGTCCATTTTATTGGCATAGAGTTGCTTGTAGTAATCTCTTATGATCCTTTGTATTTCTGCAGTGTCAGTTGTTACTTCTCCTATTTCATTTCAATTCTATTGATTTGAGTCTTCTCCCTTTTTTTCTTCATGAGTCTGGCTAATGGGTTACCAATTTTGTTTATCTTCTCAGAGAACCAGCTTTTAGTTTTATTGATCTTAGCTATCGTTTCCTTCATTTCTTTTTCATTTATTTCTGATCTGATCTTTATGGTTTCTTTCCTTCTGCTAACTTTGGGGTTTTTTCGTTCTTCTTTCTCTGATTGCTGTAGGAGCAAGGTTAGGTTATTCGTTTCCTGTTTCTTGTGGTGGGATTGTATTGCTATAAACTTCCCTCTTAGAACTGCTTTTGCTGTATCCCATATGTTTTGGGTCGTCGTGTCTCCATTGTCATATGTTTCTAGGTATTTTTTGATCCCTCTTTGATTTCTTCAGTGATCTCTTGGTTATTAAGTAGTGTATTGTTTAGCCTCCATGTGTTTTTATTTTTTACAGATCTCTTCCTGTAATTGATATCTAGTCTCATAGCGTTGTGGTCGGAAAAGATACTTGATACGATTTCAATTTTCTTAAATTTACCAAGGTTTCATTTGTGACCCAAGATATGATCTATCCTGGAGAATGTTCCATGAGCACTTGAGGAAAATGTGTATTCTGTTGTTTTTGGATGGAGTGTCCTATAAATATCAATTAAGTCCATCTTGTTTAAAGTATCATTTAAAGCTTGTTTCTCCTTATTAATTTTCATTTTGGATGATCTGTCCATGGGTGAAAGTGGGGTGTTAAAGTCCACTACTGTGATTCTGTTACTGTCGATTTCCCCTTTTATGGCTGTTAGTATTTGCCTTATGTATTGAGGTGCTCTTATGTCGGGTGTGTAAATATTTACAATTGTTATATCTTCTTCTTGGATCGATTCCTTGATCATTATGTAGTGTCCTTCTTTGTCTCTTCTAATAGTCTTTACTTTAAAGTCTATTTTGTCTGATATGAGAATTGCTACTCCAGCTTTCTTTTGATTTCCATTTGCATGGAATATCTTTTTCCATCCTCTCACTTTCAGTCTGTATGTGTCTCTAGGTCTGATGTGGGTCTCCTGTAGACAGCATATATACGGGTCTTGTTTTTGTATCCATTCAGCCAGTCTGTGTCTTTTGGTGGGAGCATTTAGTCCATTTACATTTAAGGTAATTATCGATATGTATGTTCCTATTCCTATTTTCTTAATTGTTTTGGGTTCGTTTTTGTAGGTCTTTTCCTTCTCTTGTGTTTTTTGCCTAGAGAAGTTCCTTTAGCATTTGTTGTAAAGCTGGTTTGGTGGTGCTGAACTCTCTCAGCTTTTGCTTGTCTGTAAAGGTTTTAATTTCTCCATCAAATCTGAATGAGATCCTTGCTGGGTAGAGTAATCTTGGTTGTAGGTTTTTCTCCTTCATCATTTTAAGTATGTCCTGCCACTCCCTTCTGGCTTGAAGAGTTTCTCCTGAAAGGTCAGCTGTTAACCTTATGGGGATTCACTTGTGTGTTATTTTTCCCTTGCTGCTTTTAATATGTTTTCTTTGTATTTAATTTTTGATACTTTGATTATTATGTGTCTTGGCATGTTTCTCCTTGGATTTATGGTGTATGGGACTCTCTGTTCTTCCTGGACTTGATTAACTATTTCCTTTCCCATATTAGGGAAGTTTTCAACTATAATCTCTTCAAATTTTTTCTCAGTCCCTTTCTTTTTCTATTCTTCTTCTGGAACCCCTATAATTCGAATGTTGATGCATTTAATCTTGTCCCAGAGGTCTCTGAGACTGTCCTCAGTTCTTTTCATTCTTTTTTCTTTATTCTGCTCTGCAGTAGTTATTTCTACTATTTTATCTTCCAGGTCACTTATCCGTTCTTCTGCCTCACTTATTCTGCTACTGACCCCTTCTCGAGTATTTTTAATTTCATTTATTGTGTTGTTCATCATTGCTTGTTTCCTCTTTAGTTCTCCTAGGTCCTTGTTAAGTGTTTCTTGCATTTTCTCTATACTATTTCCAAGATTTTGGATCATCTTTACTATCATTATTCTGAATTCTTTTTCAGGTAGACTGCTTATTTCCTCTTCATTTGTTAGGTCTGGTGGGGTTTTACCTTGGTCCTTCATCTGCTGTGTGTTTTTCTGTCTTCTCATTTTGCTTATCTTACTTTGTTTGGGGTCTCCTTTTTGAAGGCTACAGGTTCGTAGTTCCCGTTGTTTTTTGTGTCTGTCCCCAGTGGCTAAGGTTGGTTCAGTGGGTTGTGTAGGCTTCCTGGTGGAGGGTACTAGTGCCTGTGTTCTGGTGGATGAGGCTGGATCTTGTCTTTCTGGTGGGCAGGTCCACGTCTGGTGGTGTGTTTTGGGGTGTCTGTGGCCTTAGTATGAAATTAGGCAGCCTCTTTGCTAAGAGTGGAGTTGTGTTCCTGTCTTGCTAGTTGTTTGGCATAGGGTGTCCAGCACTGTAGCTTGCTGGTCGTTGAGTGAAGCTGGGTGCTGGTGTTGAGATGGAGATTTTCACCGTTTGATATTACGTGGAGCTGGGAGCTCTCTTGTGGACCAGTGTCCTGAACTTGGCTCTCCCACCTCAGAGGCACAGCAGTGACTCCTGGCTGGAGCACCAGGAGCCTTTCATCCACACGGCTCATAATAAAAGGGAGAAAAATAGAAAGAAAGAAAGAGGATAAAATAAAATGAAATAAAGTTATTAAAATAAAAAATAATTATTAAGAAAAATTTTTTAAAAAGTAAAAAAACAAACAAAAAAAATGGACAGACTAACCCCTAGGACAAATGATGGAAGCAAAGCTATACAGACAAAATCTCACACAGAAGCATACACATACACACTCACAAAAAGAGGAAAAGGAGAAAAAATAATATATCTTTGCTCCCAAAGTCCACCTCCTCAATTTGGGACGATTCGTTGTCTATTCAGGTATTCCACAGATGCAGGTACATCAAGTTGATTGTGGAGCTTTAATCCGCTGCTTCTGAGGCTGCTGGGAGAGATTTCCCTTTCTCTTTGTTCTCACAGCTCCCGGGGCTCAGCTTTGGATTTGGCCCCGCCTCTGCGTGTAGGTCCCCTGAGGGTGTCTGTTCTTTGCTCAGACAGGACACGGTTAAAGGAGCTGCTGATTCGGGGACTCTGGCTCACTCAGGCGAGGGGGGGGGCGGGGGGGTGGGGAGGGGCATGGAGTGCGGGGCGGGCCTACAGCGGCAGAGGCCGGTGTGACGTTTCACGAGCCTCAGGCGTGCCGTGTGTTCTCCCGGAGAAGCTGACCCTGGCAGTGGCGGGCTGCACAGGCTCCCCGGAAGGGGGGTGTGGATAGTGACCTGTGCTCGCACACAGAATTCTTGGTGGCGGCAGCAGCAGCCTTAGCGTCTCATGCCCGTCTCTGGGGTCTGCGCTGATAGCCGCGGCTCACGCCCATCTCTGGAGCTCCTTTAAGCAGCGCTCTTAATCCCCTCTCCTCATGCACCAGGCAATGAAGAGGGAAGAAAAAGTCTCTTGCCTCTTCGGCAGGACCAGACTTTTCCCGGACTCCCTCCCGACTAGCCGTGGCGCACTAACCTCTTGCAGGCTGTGTTCATGCCGCCAACCCCAGTCCTCTCCCGGTGCTCCGACCGAAACCGAAACCCGAGCCTCAGCTCGCAGCCCCGCCCGCCCCGGCGGGTGAGCAGACAAGCCTCTAGGCCTGGTGAGTGCCGGTCGGCCCTGAGCCTCTGTGCGGGAATCTCTCCGCTCTGCCCTCCGCACCCCTGTTGCTGCGCTCTCCTCCGTGGCTCTGAAGCTCCCCACTCCGCCACCCGCAGTCTCCGGCCGCGAAGGGTCTTATAGGTGTGTGGACACCTTTCCTCCTTCACAGCTCCCTCCCAGAGGTGCAGGTCCTGTCCCTATTCTTTTGTCTCTGTTTATTCTTTTTTCTTTTGCCCTACCCAGTTACGTGGGGGGGTTTCTTGCCTTTTGGGAGGTCTGAGGTCTTCTGCCAGCGTTCAGTGGGTGTTCTGTAGGAGTTGTTCCACGTGTAGATGTATTTCTGATGTATCTGTGGGGAGGAATGTGATCTCCGCGTCTTAATCTTCCGCCATCTTCTCAAATCTCCCAGCATTCAGTTTTAAAGGGATTTTCCCCCTCCCTATGATGTAAAGTGCCTCAAATTATGACCAAACCTATAGCAGAGTTGGTTATGCAGAACAGACATGGTTTAGCAGGTGTAATAGGAAACTCAAGGGCACGCATCCTCTACATTTGGGATGAAGTAGCCAATATAGTCTTCTCACATTGTATTGTTGTTTTAATTTTTTGGCTGCACTGCATGGCATGTGGCATCATAGTTCCCCGACCAGGGATCGAACCCATGGCCCCCGAATTGGAAGTGTGCATTCTTAACCACTAGGGAAGTCCACTAGGACCGCCAGGGAAGTCCCTTCACACACCTGTATTTTGAAGCCAGCACGAGGGCAGCAGTTTTGTATCAAAGTAGGACAATCATTCCAGAAATCTGAGAATTAGCAAGAAAGGAAATGGATGCCCCTGATAGCACCCAACATCATGGTTTGAAGCAGACAAGAGAGGATGAGCAAAAGGCCAAGTAAAAGCTCTCAGGAAGTGATGTCAATGTTTCCCTTTCCTTTGAATACACAAGAAGAAAATGATTTCTGGGAAGTAATAGAGAGAGGCAAAGACCGTGGCTTTGCAGGTGGAAAACATTTGTATTACATATGTATCTAAAAAGTACTAGAAATTTCCTGGGATTATCACCTTAATCTATATCAGATCCACTTCTAGGCATTTTGCATATACTCTCTCATTTTATTATTACAACACTTTATGAGGTTGGTATTATTACTATTGTTGTTTTTATTATTATCATTATTATTGTCACGATACCCATTTTGCAGCTATGAAAATAGAGGGTAGAAGAGGTAAATAATTTCCACAAAATCACCTACCTAGGATTAAAGTCTCAGCTAAATAGACATCAAAACCCATGATTATTTTTATAGAAGACTTTATAGTAAGATGAAAAATAAAAGGGCATTCCAAGTCGTAGTTCACACTGCAGGTTCTTTGTTATTCCCAAGGGATACCTTTTCTTTCTAATCGATTCTTCAACAGTACCCTGTTGGCAGAAGGCTTCAAGTATCAATAAAAGCAATGTTTGTAGGGCTTTGTGAGTGATGCTTTCAACCTCATTATGAAAAGTAACAATAAATTGAAGTGCCTGTTCCCAAACATAAACAGCCGCTCAAGCATGATTATGTCTAATAAACCACTAGTCTACATTCAATTTTAATTTATGCATATTTATCATTAATAAGTCATCAGGCATAATTAAACTGAAGTTATTAATTATAGTCAAACGAAGTTAACATTTAGAAAAGATGGCAACTTAAAGATCAAGAGCCGTATTTCAGAAAGGGAATATATAAGTGGGCTCCAAACGTTGAGGGATATTTACAGATTCTCTGTGAAGTCTTTCCCAGAAAGATGGTAGCCAAGGTGGAGGAAACAGTGCATAAAGAGTACCTCTGGGTATTCACAGCCAGGTAAGCTGGAACACATTACACTGAATTGAAGAGTCATGGGTGTTGAGCCCTGATACCAGGGTTATTCAGTCAATGATTTGAAGTAAAGAACTGGACCTCTAAATTTCCAGTTGATTTGAAATGTGAGAGTAGGGAGCAAGTACAGCCTGGCAGAGCACAGTGAGTATAAGCAGTGTCTGACAGGAGTTGGAGATTCTCCTAAAGGCAAGAGGATGTGCAAAGTAGATACAGGATGGATAGGTAACAGCAATGCACAGAAGTCATTCCAACACCCATCTGCGGAATTCTCATGGTACGTTTATAAAAAATGACCTCTCTGGCTTTCCCCTGTTTCTCAATTGTCTCAATTACTAATAGGTCTAATTACAATTGTCTCTAATTACTAATAGGATTTCAGTAACCCACTCTGCTTCTAGGCACCAATATCCTTCCAGGCTTATCGCCTTGTAACTCTTGATTCCCACCTGACACCCTTTTCTCCTCCCCACTTACACGTCCTGTTTACCATTAAACAAACAAAACCAAAATTCTATTGATCATTCCTCCCTAATCAATCGATCTGGAAGCAAAAGGATGGCACCAGTGATATTTTAAGATCCATATCATGTAAACCACCACACGTTAAATACTTCCTGGGGTGGAGTTACAACTCTAGTGCCTATTAGATTTCAGACAGCTCCTTTAAACACGCTAAGCCTCAGCTTCCTTGGCTATAAAACAGGCCAAAGATAAGTTTTTATTTCATGTGATTTCTTTGAGGATTAAATGAGATACTGCATGTAAAGCATGTCCACGCTGTGTGGTACAGGGAGTCTTTTCCAGCATAGTAAAAGTTCATGAGAGAAGGTGAGAAGAAAGGTTTTGAAAAATAGTAGGAGAAAAGCTTCAATAGTTGAGGCTCTTTCTAATTAAAAGAAAGATGTGAAAAAATGGTCTTCTATTCAGTTCTGGGTCGCATTCATGTTCTGAGCATCTAAAGGTAGACCACGAGTGGCTTGAAATCCTTCCACGTTTCTGGTAAATTAAACTCCAACTGCAAGGCAGTTAGCACCAGTCACCTTCTGATAACACTGGAGAGGGATGCGTAGGGTGATCAAACAACCCGGTTGCTCAGGGTAATCCTAGTTAATGCCTGTTATCCTGACTTAAATCTTAATAGCTCATCTACTCACTTTCAGAAAGGCCTCATTTTGTATAAAAAATTACGTGATCACTCAGAAAAAGACCATCACTCCCATATGAATGCAAGGAACAAGCACATTTTGCTTCTCACTGCACCAAAGGGTTGCATTTCAAATGTGTGGAAAAAGCAGACTGCACTGCTGTTCTTATCAATTCAATCTGATCACTGGACCTTATTGCTTCTTGCCACAGAATTCTGCTTGAGACAGCAGTTCATGCAGCCCAAGAAAACTGTTTTGTGCCCCAAACACACTTGCTTATGAATCATTAAATTAAAAATTAAAGGGAAAGTAGAGTATAAGGCTTACCTCAAAATCATCGACTAGAGCTACGATATGTGTTGTTATGATAGAAACATCACACATAGATGCTATGTAACTAAAGAGAACTGGCATTGAATCAAACTGTGCAAGAATATGAGGAGAAAACAAGTTTCACTTGGCAAAAATTCCAAATGGTCATTAAGAAGTCTGTTTCCAAGTCGATTCTACAGACAAACAGAGATTAAAGTAGGATGTTAGGCAGCCCGAGTTTCTTGAACCTCAAATCCCCTAAAAAGTAGATTCTATCTACTGATTCATCATACACAAGAGAATATCCCTTTCTAGCTTATTCACAACCATTTTTGAGATTCAGAGCTCATTTCCTTTTTAGAAAAAGTACCAAACCAGGATTCACCAACCCAACTGTCTCCCACTTAAATTTGGAGAAATACTGTGACATCTGAGTTCTCAGAAGGAAACACTTACCACATACAGTGTTGTCATCACTGATAAATATTTATCAGGTGTCTGCTATATATGGAGGAGACACATGTTGGTGCTGTGTGTTATACTGAAGTATACATACATGCATTATTAAATCTCCCCAGGGGAAGCCTCCTGCACTGTTGGTGGGAATGTAAACTTATACAGCCACTATGGAGAACAGTATGGAGGTTCCTTTAAAAACTAAACATAGAACTACCATAAGACCCAGCAATCCCACAACTGGGCATATACCCAGAGAAAACCATAATTCAAAAGGTCATGTACCACAATGATCACTGCAGCATTATTTACAATAGCCAGGACATGGAAGCAACCTAAGTGTCCATCTACAGATGAATGGATAAAGAAGATGTGGCACATATATACAATGGAATATTACTCAGCCATAAAAAGGAATGAAACTGAGTTATTTGTAGTGAGGTGGATGGACCTAGAGTCTGTCATACAGAGTGAAGTAAGTCAGAAAGGGAAAAACAAATACCGTATGCTAACACACATATATGGAAACTAAAAAAGAGGTACTGATGAACCTAGTGGCAGGGCAGGAATAAAGACACAGATGTAGAGAACCAACTTGAGGACACAGGGGGTAAGTGGGAGCTGGATGAACTGAGAGAGTAGCATTGACATATATACACTACCAAATGTAAAATCGATGGCTAGTGGCAAGCGGCCGCACAGCACAGGGAGATCAACTCGATGCTTTGTGACCACCTAGAGGGGTGGGATAGGGAAGGGGTAGGGGGGGAGGGAGGCTCAAGAGGGAGGGGATATGGGGATATATGTATACATATAGCTGATTCACTTTATTGTACAGCAGAAACTAACACAATATTATAAAGCAATTATACTCCAATAGAGATGTGGAAAAAAAAAAATCTCCCCAGTGAAGCAGAAGTGAAACATGATGGATGGATAATAATGTAGAAGTTCTCTATAGTTTTATAAGCATTCAGAAATGATAGTATAAACGTTGTATTTACTATCCAAAGGCCATTAATCTGGTATGTTCTCTCTTTGCTCAAGGAGGAATGGAGGGCTGAAGTGGTGAAAATGCAATGCCCTAGAAGAACTATGAATAGGAAGTTTTCATCTACGTCCTTCCTATCCATCTTGGTCTTCTATATATAGAGCAAATACATCAAGAGCAGCCTCCTCCCCCAGAATTCCCTCCCAGCTGAGACCTCCAAGTACTTCAAAATGAACACTGAGCCTGTCTATATATGGATGAAATTAAACAAAATCGCAAAGCTTTTCTGCTAAACTTCCCAGGAATGTTAAAAAAAAAAAAAAAAAGGTTCCAGGATACTCATATACGTCTTTCATTTTGAACTGTTGCCTGAAAAAATGTATTCTATATCCTTAAATTTTCATAATCATCATTCACTTTGCAACAGAGGCCAAATTCAATGGCTCTGGAAATAGACAAGTCCTCCAAGGCTCTGATTTCTAAGCCCAGCTCATTACCAAATTGCTGTATGACCTTGGGCACTGCACTTCACCTTTTAGAGCTTCAATTTTCTTGCTTGTCCTATGTGGGTAATACCGTTGAGCCAACTCACAGGATAGTTGCTAGGAATGCCTAATTGAATGAGATTTAAAGCATTTTGTAAATTTTATATATATACACACACACACATACAGATATATATGTGGCCACTAAGCCACAGATATATATGGCCACTAAGCTTAATGCAAGCCTTTAACACAGATTTCAAAAGGAGCAACTCATGTTTGTATCTGCATAAACCATCAGGATGACAGTCAAGGCAAGTAGACATTTTCCTTCTATGGCAGGCACTCACAGAAGCCTATAGGCAATAGTTCTCATTTCTAGGGACTATCTCCAGTGTCCTCTACTTCCTATCCTCAACCACCAATGCACTTAAAACATCTCCAATTTGGAGAGCTAACCTTACAAATAGTGACTGGCCCTTCCTCTCTCTAAATATCGAAACTAACGCTTACACAGTTGATCTAGCTGTCAGTTTATTCCATGTGGTCCTTAACCCTGGCTGCATATTAGAATCTGAAAGGGTGCTTTTATAGACTCCTAACAGCCCTCAATCCAAACCATTTAAATCAGAATATCTCATGGGTGGAGCCCAAGCAACCATCTATTTAAAAAAATCTCCAGGGCAGAGAACCATTGATTTAGCTCTTGGAGAGCTAGCATCTCCTATTCGTCCAATATGTAAAATAGGAAAGATAACGCAGCATGCTTAACCAAGCAATAGAAAACAAATGAGCACCAGCTAAATCATTACTGCTCTCGGCACATTTAAAAAATGCAGCCTGCCCTCTAGCTAAGTATGTCCTAATGGGTGTAATTGGAAATGTGTGCTATAAAGGAGGAGGGTTAACAACACTATAATGACGTGTTGCACTTGTCTTTTCTTTTTGCCAGTGTGTGAGGGAATGACGGGGATTTATTTTCCCCTCAACCTGACCCCTTTTCATTTTAGCAGATGAAATGTCTAGAGGCTGCCTGCCACAGGGCTACCTAATGTGTTCCACTCCGTCAGCATTAAGACTAAACTACACTGCAACGCCATATTGCACTGTATCCAGGCAGGCTTTTGGGGGGCACAGATGTCATCTAAGATACAAGCTCAAGATGTTGCTATCATTATTAGGCATGGATCCAAATTTATATATTAGAAAAATACTTTTAGATAAATACATTCTGCCCTATCCCGTTAATGCTTTACGCTTTCATGGACATGAAAGGATGATATTCACGCCCAGTATTGTGCTGACAGCTAAAGGACAGAAGGGTTTCCAGGTCAAGCTCATGTTTCATAGCATAGTAAGAACACAACTCAGAGGCACAAACTTCAGAGGCTTCAGAGATAGAAACTTCAGCTAGAAACTTCAGAACCTCAGATCCTTCAAACTTCTTACAAAAGTGAAATGTATCACTTGGCCATTTGCTGTATGGATGGAGTCTGCTATGTTGTAAATGCACCATCGCTCGTGACGGCTCAACCACATAAATCCTGGTTTCTGCAACTTTCTGCAACACCCTTTCCAGGATGTGTCTACACGTAAAAATTAATTTACCTGAAATGTAACCTGTGGGGAGTCAATCACACATTAATATCAGTTATGATATTAAACTTTTTGGTTTGGGAATCATGGTAAAACAAGTTAAAGAAAAATAAGTGTGAAGGCAAACCGACTGAAATAAAGTTTTTCATTCAACTATAAATATTAACACTAATTATCCCTTTTATGCACGAGGTACATGCTATCACCCGTCTTGCTGTTTTGTTTTGCAGTGTCAACCTAAAGTCACTACGTTTCGAAATTTCTTTTTTGGCTAAGTGTTGATGGAATAACAACACTAACTTTAGAATCAGGGAATCTAGAATCCCAGGTTTGTGAACTTGGGAAAATTACTTATCTCCTGGTGTCACAAAGGGAAATAATTAGAATACCTTCTTTGGGACTTTGAAGAAGAAGAATTAGATAAAGCGATGGATGTAAAGGCGTTAGTTCAGCGTTTGGCATCCGGTAAGTACATAAAATTGTTAATTGGTAGACAGGTTAGTGTGGAGGATAGGGTAAGTGCATTTCCTCTCCCTCTTCATCTATATAACCCCTCAGCTGTCTTTGAGACCCAACAGAGGATCATCTCTTTCAAGTCTTTCCCACCCAACCCTCACCCAAGGGGCCCTCCCACCATGCTTCCTTCCCTCTGCTTCTACAAAATCTGTGCTGTATCCTATTGTCTTCTTGCCTCTTTCTGCCTCCAAACAGTAAGCCTCCTCAGGTCTTGTTGTAGCATGTAAAACCTGGTAGACAACTAATGAATGATTGCTGAATAAATAAAAGGATGAATGAGTGACGGTCATGCCTGCATGAACATATAAACATCGACCAAATATTTATTTTCTTAAAAGAGAAGTTGGAGATATTAGTTTCTACCCATAAGGCAGAGAACATGTCTGGAGAAACTGCTGGCATAGGAAAAAACAGATTGCTGGAGAAGTTTGTTTTTTAATTTATTTGAAAATGCTTATCTTTTTAAATTTTGGAAATTTTCAAACATATTAAGTACACCCAATGTATCCATCCATCAGCTGCAATAATTACATGCCAAGCTTCTTTCATCTATACCCCTACCCGCTCATTCACACCCAAATTATTTCAGAGAACATTCTGACATCATATAATTTCATCTGTAAATATTTCAGGATAGATTTATAAAAGATAAGGGCTCTTTTGTAAACAAAACCATAGGAACACTATCATACATAGAAATATTAATACCAATTACCCTAAAATACTTATGAACACCCAACTGTCATTGAGCTGCAATTTGGGTCCAGTTGTTAACTGGGCTACAATTGGCTGATATGTCCTATAGGAGCCTCCTCCTTTTCTTTTTGTTTCCTTTGCAATTCTCTTTGAAATGAGTTAAAAATATTTTATGAATGCATTGTTTAAAAATTGGACAGTAAGGAAAAATTTTGGAGTACTGGCTTTTGGGAAAATTTCTCCATTGCTGATGGTAAGAGCCTGGCTTCTAATGGATGTCTCCTTCTAATGGATGTCTCCTTCTAATGGATGTTCTCCTTCTAAATCAGGGAACAAGAGACAAAGCCTGTGGCCAGAGCATTCTCCCCTACACACACACACACATACACACACACACACACACACACACACACACGCGCGCGCGCACGCATGCGCAAAAAGCCTGAATCCCTTAGTGTGTGGACTGGGAAATCACCTGTTTTGACAGAGAGAAAAGTGGGGTGCTTGTCTGTCTTGGCCTTGGTTCTAGAAGGAAGAGAAAAAAAAGAAGTCACCCAGAGATTTGCTAATCAGATGCCTACAATTAATATACCTGTGGAGCTGGAATTTTCACTATTCTCTCTGGAAGCAGAATACATAAGATGTAACTGTTCATAAGGTGTTCTGGATTATTCTGGAAGTGGAATACTGAAATCCTCTAGGGAGGAGACACTGTTCTAGAAATTGAGAATACAGCAAAAGAAAAACATTATTCCTGTACTCATAGACTTTACATTCTAGTGGAGGGAGACAAATACAAAGTAAGTGTCACATATTTAGTGTTTCATACGGCAATTAAATGATGTGCAAAAAGCCAAAAAACAAAACAGAACAAAGCAAAATGTAGAAGGGCGTGCTAGGGAATGTGTGTGTGTGTTAGGGGGTAATTTTAAACTTAAAAGCCTCAATGAAAAGGGAATATTTGAGCTGGAACATGAAGGAGGTTGCGGGGGGGTCATCTGTATAATATGTAAGGAAAGAGAAGTCTAGGCGGAATAAATAATATTTGCAAAGGCCCAGAGTCAAATTCCAGAAAGAGCAAGGGAAACAAGAGTGGCTGGATCACTGGGTATACTGGGGTGTAAAGGGAAGATAGAAAAGGTCAGTGCCTCCACATGGAAAAAGAAATTGGATTCTTATCTAATATCATACATAAAATGAATTATTACAGACATATGTAAAATTTTCCAAAGGTAAAGATAGGGAAAAGCTTTATGTCTTTGGGATAGGAAAAAATATCTTAAAACACAAAAATGAAAATCATAAAGTAAATGATTGGTAAATTTAACTGCGTTGAAATTAAGTATTTCTGCTCACTGAATGACAAACCGTACCCTGAAAGGTAATATGTGCCTTACACGGAACCAAGTAAGCTTCATTCTCCGGAATACAATCTCCAAAATAATAAGAAAAAAGACCCAAGCACTTACCATGTCTCATTCGCTTGCCAAGTGTTTTACATGAATCAACTCAATCCTCGTAACAACCCTAAACCACAGTTACTCTCATCATTCCCATTTTTCAGGTCAGAGAACGGAGGCACCGAGAGGCTTGGTACCTTGTCCAAGGTGCCCAGTAAAGTGATAGAGAGAAGATGTGAAACCCAAGCGGTCTGGGTCCTGAGCCTGTGTTCTTACCTGCTTTGCTTTGCTGTCACCCTCCCCCACTTCGTTGCAAATCCCTCTGCTCCTTCAACATTCTCAGCCACCTGCAAGAATTGCAATCCAATACAACGGTAATCCAATAATCTGGGTTAATGTCATAGTCACGGGGTATGACAACTGTTCCCAGGAATCAAAACTCCAAGTCAGTTAGGATCCTTGGCCCCTAGAGGAAGCCTATGAGCGCCAGGACCAGCATCATGGGCATATGATCCGTGCGGGTTCACACGGGCTCAGTGGGGCTCTTGGTTTAATGCTCTCCCGCAGCTAAAAAGTGCTAGTAATTTTTGAGCAAGGCACTCACGTTTTCGTTTTGCACTGGGCCCTGCAAATTATATTGCTGGTCCCTGCTAAGAACAGATGATGGTAATGTGGTGAATTAGTGAGAACCTCTCTGTCTTTGGGCTCATTATCCTCCTTGGAAGTACATACTCAGAGAGGTGACTAGGAAGGGTTTGCTCCATCCTGGAGTTGACAGTTGCTTACTGTGTGTTTCTCTCTTAGCACTGAAATATCTCGAGCCAGAAAGGATTTACATAATAATCCAGTTACGTGAACTCCACAGGATGGGCGAAGAACTCAGTACCCACCGGGTCATGAAGACATGCTATTAAACAATGTTGAGTTATGGAAACTTATATGCTTACCTACACATTTTATTTTTATTCAAGAAAACAGATTCTCCTCATTTCTCGGCCAGATAATTGAATAGCCTCATACTTTTCCCAATGGTTTCCAATGCTGTTTAACTTCATTATTTTCTGTACTATTTTTTTTCCCTAAAACACAAGTCTGATTTTATCACACCCATGCTTAAAATTTAACTTGTCTATCAGAATTCCAGGTAATGTCCATACTTCTAAGAAAGGCACCAATCTCTTCATGAGCTGGCTCCCGCATGTCTCTCTAGCCCTCTTTCTTATCACTCTCCCATATGAACTATGCAACTGAAGCATCACAAGCTACCTGTAACTCATTTAATTAAAATGGATTTTCATGCTGCCAAGCCTCTTCACACACATCCCCTCTTCTATCTTTAAGATACTTGTAGTCCATGTTAACCTGGAAACTCCTGATCTACCAAATCTTGTCTCCTCTAACCACTTAGCTAAAGCAAGACACCCTCCTCCTGGCTACTTAATACCCTGTGCTCATTCTTCTTATAAAAGAATATGTTTACATACTTGAATCCCCTAATAAAAAGCCCCCCGATTAAAGTAACCTCATCTTATTCATCTTAATGCTACTAGCAGTTGGCACAAAACTTGGTATAGTCAGCCCTATGCAAAGCTTCCCTGAATGAATGATACCTTCATCCATTATCATTCATTCAATAACCCTTTAGGCACTTACTTTGTGGCAGCGTTTCAGTGTTTCTAAACAGTGAACAAGACAAAGAGCTTATGAGGCTCTAAACAGTGAACAAGACAAAGAGTTTATGTGTTTCTAAACAGTGAACAAGACATAGAGCTTATGTTCTAGCTGGGAGACTGGGCAGTGCGGTGAGGAAACTAACACGGGGTGATGAACAAGAAAGAGAAGGGGAAGAAGGTGATTTCTAAGGTAGTCAGACAAAGACTCTCTGAGATATGGCATTTGAACTGAAAACAAAGCGTTGATCAAAAGGCACCCATGCTAAAGGCTGGGAGAAGAACACTTTAGGGAGAAGGAATAGCAAATGAAAGTCTGAGCAAGATAGAACAAGCTTGGTCAGAAAGGAGGCCAGGGAATTCCCTGGTGGTCCAGTGGTTAGGACTGCACGCTTTCACTGCTGAGGGTCCGGGTTCAATCCTTAGTTGAGGAACTAAGATCCAACAAGCTGCACGGCATGGCCAAAAAAAAATTTTTTTTAAAAAAGAAAGGAGGCGAGCATAACCACAGGAATTTAAACAGTGGAAGGTAGGGCTTGAGTTCACAAAGTCGCCTATTAGAAAGAGACGGTGAGGGCGGGGCCTCCTGATGATTTCGACCATGTGAGGGGAGGTCCACTTCCACAGCCCTCATCATCCCTGGACCCTCTCTACCTCCCGTACTTACGTCTCCTTTGGGAAGGATAAGTGGCCCCTAAATCATGACTTTGCGAGAAAGAAGTGTACAGACATGGCTCTTCTTTCTCTCGCCTTCTCTTTCTTCGGGATACATCTGCTCGGAGGATGCACGTATTCTGATCTGTTTTTAAGCAGGCTCATTCAAGTTTTTATGTGTCCAGCAGGGGCTGTGATCTGGTAGTTAAGTCTGTCTAATTCTTTTTTTTTTCTTTTTTTTTTTTTGGCGGTATGCAGGCCTCTCACTGTTGTGTGGCCTCTCCCATTGCAGAGCACAGGCTCCGGATGCGCAGGCTCAGTGGCCATGGCTCATGGGCCCAGCCGCTCCGTGGCATGTGGGATCTTCCCGGACCGGGGCACGAACCCGTGTCCCCTGCATCGGCAGGCGGACTCTCAACCACTGCGCCACCAGGGAAGCCCAAGTCTGTCTAATTCTAGGGTTGAGAATGAGCTAATATTTTGATCTCCCTCTGCTTTGACGAACTCAATTGTTACTGAATTTGGGAGGGGGGAAATAGGTGAGAAAAGATAGACACCCCCCCTCAAAGTCTAAAACCCCATGTGAGCTTGCTGGTCACGTAAAATGTTATTTCATGTTCCATGCAATGTAATGCAATATGTATTTACTAAACTCTATTATTGTCCTGCTAGAAGAGTGTGTCTCTCTCTCTTTCTCCCTCTCTTTATCTCCTCACACATATGTGCGCACACACACACACACACACACACACACACACACACACCACTAAGTATCTTCTGTTTATAAAATTAAAAATTTTTGTGGCTTGAGCTTGAGTACTCACAAATCCTACAATTTACCCAAGGAAGGCAAAGTATGAATCAGAGGACAACGTGGGTATTCTCAACTGAGCAACTATTGCTGAGGTAGCCTCTTCACATAGGATAAGAAAACCCTAGGGAGCAAGCTGGCTTATAAAATCTGTAGTTCCAAGCTGACATATTAAGATCACAACATTTAACTCTAACTCTAGGCTTTGTTTTAGTAATACAAATTAAATCATTCATACATCTACCACCAGGAGTCAAAAACCAATGAGTCAAAACCTCCTGAAACTACGCTTTCATCGAAAGTCATCTTAAAATTGGACCAAAGCCAAGGAAGTGAAAAATAATTAATTCATTCTTTTTAATTGTAGAAAACTATTTAATAAACTGAAAGTAACACTCCAGCTAAAGCAAAACTAATTTATTCTATTTCTTTGTAGAAAGTACACTGAAAGTCTAAAAATAAACTTCTAATTAGAATGGGTACCTTGATTTCTAAAAGGCAACTCACTCACCTCTATAGGGAAATAAGGATTACATTGTGTTGCATTGTATTGTCTGAAGAGAATTCTAGAGATATGAGAAAGAAACCAGCCGGAAGTAAAAACATTTTGACAACAAAGAGCATTCACATTCAAGGAAACACAGACTTTTGCTAACAATAAACCATTATGAACATCCATGTAAGCCACAGGATTTATTTATGGTAATGTAGCTTGACGGTTGAATGAAGAGAAATAGTGTTTGAAAGCAACTTTTAGATGCAGACTAGAAGGCATAACAGTGGATTCCAGGTGTAAAAGACAGAACCTCATGCATCAAATCTACATTCGATTCTTTTGTTTGCTTTTTTATTGATTTGATTTTGTTTGGTATGTTAGGTTTTTTTTTTTTTTTTTTTTACAGTACGCGGACCTCTCACTGCTGTGGCCTCTCCCGTTGCGGAGCATAAGCTCCGGACGCGCAGGCTCAGCGGCCATGGCTCACGGGCCCAGCCGCTCCGCGGCATGTGGGATCCTCCCGGACCGGGGCACAAACCTGTGTCCCCTGCATCGGCAGGCGGACTCTCAACCACTGTGCCACCAGGGAAGCCCCGCTTTTTTTTTAAAGACAGCCAAGACAACACTGTTTACGATAGACAATGGATAGGAACAATAGCATACGTATTTTGATACGAATTCAAAGTACATGGAGACTCCATATTTTGTTTGTTTGAAGTAAACTTTCTGGCTCAGATCACGCCCAGGGTGAGTGCCTTCTCCCTCCTCCCCGTTTCTGTTCTACATGAAGCTGTCATTCGACTGCATTTATAACCCCTGGAGCTTCATTTTCCTTTTCTAGATTTCTACTTAATTTACGGCAGCTCTCTTCCTGAGCTGAAGCTTTGAAGTGAAAAGAGGATGATGTTTGTGGTGGAAGCAGGCGGGCAGGTTCTGCACTCCTCTGCCTATATAGTTCAGCACTGAGAGGGATGGACAGAAACCTAAGGAAGTGAAGGGAGTCAGGGTCTGAGTTCTCTCCCAGAGGGCTGAGCATGGGTGTCCTGGAGAGGCTGGGCTCAGCGGTGAACAATCAGTGTCCCTATCGGTTCCTGCTGCCTTCCAGCGCCACTGTCCCCTTCCCCTTCTAGATGCCTCCTGACCTGAACGGGGCTGATGAATCCACGGGCTGCTGCATGACTGAAGGACCAATCTGATACAAACTGGGCCATCAGACTCTCTTACTTGGTAAGCCGAATAAAGACCCTGAAGGGAAGGAAGCTTCTATGGGTGCTGGGTTCTTGACTTCCCTGGTGTTTTGTAGAGTAAGGACTAGAGAGCCATTCTTGGGCTCTATAACTGCTACTTATGAGAGCAGAGATTCAAAGGAAGCGTGTTAGAAGGGGCAGGACAGCAGCTATCCACAGAGAAGCAGAGATGGAAGAATCACACCGATTCTGACAGTTGAAGAGAGAACCCTCAGCTCCTGTTTGCATTTCTAGTTATTATATGTCCATAAATTTTCTTTTTCTTATTTTCGGACATCTGTGAGATTTCCTGTTCTAACTTCCCAATAAGCCTCTTTTTACTTACTGTAGATTGGAAAGCTTCACAGAAAAACCTTTGATTCTTGAAAACCAAAATAGACTTGATTAGAACAATATTGTAGAGGGAAGTTACATCTTTTTTAAAGAATCCATTGGCTCATAGTTACATTAAACATTTCTACAGGTCAGTGGTCCTCAAAGGTTAATGTTTCTTAAAATGACTAAGGCAGTTGGTTTGAAAATGCAGATTTGGGGGCCCCAATCCTGACTTCAAAATCAGAATCTCTTAGGGTTTTAACAAGCATTCCAGGTAATTCTGAGCTAGAATTCCATGGGCCACACTTTTAGAAACTTGTTCAAACTATTCTAAGTTTTATCCCTTAAACAATCCAGGCCACTGAAAGACTGCACATGACCATAATTCTGCATTTCAACATTATACCCTTCAGTCATATATTAAAAAGACTCTATGACTTTAATGCACTTCCTGTAGACATATTGCCTCCGTTGATGACCTCAGTTAAAATGTGGAGTTCCAGTAGGAAATTACTTTTAGGAATTAGCAATCAAATAGCCTTTGCTTCCCTTAAGATACTCATACGATTTCACTGAAATATTAATAACCAAAAGAACAGACTGACTACACAAAAGAATGACTGACTGAATGAGTGAGTGAATGAATGAATGAATACAAGGGATGGAATGTGTTTCCACTTTAACCACATTTGCCAGGAAACCAGAGACAGATTTGATTCCCGAAATCCCACATCTTCTATTGCCGCCATCATCACGTGTTACAAAAGATATTCAGTTGTAAAGGCAGATCACCTTTCCTTTTAGCAGTCTGTTAGGTTTTGCTTAAGCACGTACGTTCTAACTAGCATCCATTTATTTGACACAGATATACTGAATTCTATTCTGTTTTAAGTTTCTTATGAGGCATTTTGGGAGAGAAAACTGAAAACGGTTTAGCTCTCAAAGACTTCGTGTCTCTTCGGAGAGACCCAAAACACGTTTACCGAGAGTGAGAATGCAAGCCGTTCAGACAGCGTTATGAGACTCAGGAGTGAGAAGTGGTTATTTCCAGCAGAAGGATCAGGGCAAGTTCTCTGGAGAAGGTAGGGCTTTACATCTGGTAAGACGGGCAATGAGTAGAGATGAGAAAGATACTCTAGGCAGAGTGGAATTCTGATTTTCCTTACTACCTTTTCTCACAGCTCCTTGAATCTCTGCAGAGCGCATACTATATTTTGTAACTGCATATTCATTTAGGCAATTATATATTCGAGGCCTCCATCTTCCGTCACTAGACAGCACTCACCACAGCAGAGGGCTGTGTGTGTTTTCCTCACCACTCTACACCTATACTTACAGTACTTAGCACAGCGTCTAGAACGCAGTGATGGTTCAGCAAATATCTGCTACCGAATGAGTGGTTAAGAGCCTAGGCTTCCTCGTGCTTTTGCCATTTATTCGTTTTGCAATATTGGGACCCATAGCTAAGCCTCTATGTCCTCCTATGTAAGATGGGGTCGTAATAGTCCTTTCCATATAGACATGAGGTAACAAATAGGACAATGTATGTCAATAAATTAGAGCTATTATCACTTTGATAGGAAGAGGCAGTGATGTGAAGCAAAGTAGAAGTTACAGGCTTTTGGCAATAAGCGTTTGAACTTGCCTGGATTTTTTTTCCCTGTAACTTTACAGGCTCACCAGGCAAAGCAGTGTAGCAAGTTTAATTTAAACTGGGTATTTGGACCTGGTCTTTGCTCCTGTTGGACGAGGTGGCCAGGAGGACTTCCCTTGAAGATCGCGTTCTTCTTTTATGGAATGGGACTAACAGAACGGCTGTTCCTTTATCACGAAACTGCCCTGATGGTCAATGAGAGAGCACACGTGAAAGCTCTGAGTGACAGATCTGTGCTGTACAGAGCCTGTGCCTCAGGTTTGAGAGCACCTGGCTCTGAATCCTTGAATTGCTAGTAAACAAGCAAGATGAGCTGTGCCTCTGTGAAAACAGGGCTTGTTGTGGCATGAAAACAGGCAGTCCCTCAGGTCAGAGAAATCTGGATTCCAACCCTGGCTCTAGATCTACCACCTGGGGCCACTGGAGGAAGTAACGAAAAATCCCAGCTGGCGATACTGTGAACTCCAGGTCCCTGTAAATACACATCAATCTCTGGTCCAGAAAGAAGGGGGGCTAGAGGGTAGGAGGAAGAGTGTGGACTGAGAAGGCGACCCAGTCAGCTATTAAGTGGACTAACATTCGCTCTGAGCGAGGGGTGTAGGTAACGCCCATTAAGAGCCCCGCCCTCTGAGCAGCAGCTCCCCTCATAACCCAGTGGTGTTCTGAGTACTGGGGCTATGTAGTGATCTCTAGGCTTTAAATTATAGGCTAAAGGGGGCACATCCTCCCCAATGGAGCCTATAAAAACAAAGGCACCTATACTCTGTGTATTGGGGTTGTGGCTTGGGATGTATATGTAAGATACACATCTTATTTTATTTAGTTTTTCAAAAACACTTGGGAATAGAAAACATCCAAAATTTATAGAGGTTGTAACTTAGATTTAAATTAAGTCACTTTCTCAAGGGAAGTCATTAGATGATTATATTGCCTTCAACACTATTTTGGGGGCTGGTGTTCCAGGACCCAAATCTTCATTACTCAAACACAATAGACTCTTCATTCTTTTTCTTTTTTTAAACAATTCCTAAGATTTTTAAAAATTAATTAATTAATTTATTTTTGGCTGCGTTGAGTCTTCGTTGCTGCACGTGGGCTTTCTCTAGTTGTGGCGAGTAGGGGCTACTCTTAGTTGCGATGTGCAGGCTTCTCATTACGGTGGCTTCTCTTGTTGCGGAGCACAGGCTCTAGGCGGGCAGGCTTCAGTAGTTGTGGCGTGCAGGCTCAGTAGTTGTGGCTTGCGGGCTCTAGAGTGCAGGCTCAGTAGTTGCGGTGCAGGGGCTTAGTTGCTCCGCAGCATGTGGGATCTTCCTGGACCAGGGCTCGAACCTGTGTCCCTGCACTGGCAGGCAGATTCTTAACCACTGCGCCACCAGGGAAGTCCTGACTCTTCATTCTTTGGGTGTAAATTAGTACTCCATCCTCTATTTCCCAGGTGGAGAAAAGTATAGATGATGGGCCTTAGGGGGGAAGGAAGGGACCATATGTACTTGAAAGGAGTAAGTAAAGAGAGAGGCTGATGCTAGTATGCCTTTGAGTGGGAGAAAGGTGGTTTTTGACCTATTTGACATTCTGAATGACCAATACCTTTTCCCCTAACTGGCCTGGACGCACTGAACACTCTGTTAATGCTTTGATTTCATCTAAATGGAAGCGAAATCTTTAGGAATTAGAGCTGGTAGTAGGACAGATATGGAGTTCATTTAGTCATTCATTCAGCAACAATTACTAAACACCCATCATGAGCCTTCTAGATTTTATAATCTAAGAAAAATACAGACATGGAAACAAGTGCATTATACCAGCACATGGATGACTAGATAATGCAGGATAGCAACAAAATAAAAGACAAGTTCCCCAGTCTTAAGGAACTTACATCATCATCATCATCATCAAAATTGCTGCCACGTGTCCTATTCTCATTTAATCCTATGAATTGGGTGCCAATATTATCTCATTTTAGAAAGGAGAAAACTGAAACACAACAAAGTTTAAAGTGCATCTAATACGACTTGTACAGCAAAGATTGGATTTGAACCAAGGAAGTCTAACTTGAGGTGCTATGTTCTTAACCACTAAATAGTACACCACCTGGACATTAAAAAAACATGACTGTCTTTGACACTGGAAACTCAAGACGTAACTCCAGGAGGTTTGATGCAGGAGCAAAGGATCCCACCAAATAAAGTTGCCTAGCAATTCCCAGCAGTAGTTTGCCTTCGGCCTTCCTATTACCATGACACTGCTCGCTAGCAGGCCCCTTAGAGATGAAAGTTAAAGGAGCTCCCTCAGCCTTAAATTATTAAGACTGACAAATAATTAATCATTAGCTCCATGGTTTCTAGGAATTTACAGGAAGACCTATTTTGAATATGCCACATTTTATCTACTCAAGTGTCTAATAACTTTACCTCTTACATATTTTTCCCTTCCATGGAAGTGATATACACATCTGGGCATCATGACAAAATTAGCCACTGGCAGTAAAAAGGGGGATAACAGTAAAACAAGGGTGGCCATGAGCTGATGGTAATTTTTACTTGGTGACGGTTGCATTCTATTAATCAGTAATATTTTATATTAGCATTATATTAATTTATGTAGATGTCTGAAATTTGTATTATTAAATGTTGAAAATATAAAGTGAGCTCCTTTAAAGGTAGCTTGAGAGAAATCTTGGAAAATCAGTACTGATTTGTGACTTTAAAGTAAAAACATTAAATGGGATAGTTATGAGATCAGTGGCCAAGATAATTAATTTCCAATACTACCCAGGCAAACAATTATCAATGATAATTGATAAATGTATTTGAAGATACCCTGAAAGGATAAAGCACTAAATGAGCGTGTCTCATCCCTGCCCACGTATAAGAGTCACTTATGGTGAGTTTTAATACTGCAAAGTTCCCTTCAACGTGCAGAGATTCTAACATGGGATGAGGTGAGGCATCTGTGTATTGAAAAAACTCCATGGGGCTACCTCTACAATGAACAAACTGTAGTTATTATTAGGCAAACTGTACTAAGTAGTTATGCAAGTATTTGCGTTATAGGCTGAAGGAAGAATAGAGAAATTAGTAAGAACATCACCAAAGAATGGTTCTTGATCATTTGGCTAATTTTTTGCTGGGACTTAAAATGTGGAGAGTCCACAGGAGCGCCACAGCTTGATAGTTATTTGATTTGCTTCGAAGAATGTGGGACCACCATTCATCCTTTAAGGAGAGACTCAGATGAACAGGAACAAGAAGACAGGAAGCAAGGCTAGCCACTAGCTAGAGATTGTTCATGGCTTGAGAATACTTTTAAGTTGTAAGGATTTTTAGATCATGAACACAGCCAGAAGCAAATAAAACCTCATGGAACTCACCCATTACTGACACACAAATCACTCCTGGTACACTCCGCCCCTGGGAAACCACCTTGGCTTTCTGAGAGGTTTAGAATGGATTTGGTTTGGGATTCACATAATCAAGTGATTCTCTGGTCATACCAAAAACCTATTAAATCGTAATACCTTGGAGTAGGCCCCATGCATTGGGATATTTAAGAAATCTCTAGGTGATTCCATTGTGCTGCCAAATTTAGGGACTAGGAGTCTAAGCTCTTCTCCACTTTGATGACTCAACCTGAAACCACGGGTGCAAAAGAGTTCCCCCATCCTCATTAGTGGAGGTTGCCACCTACTCAGGCCCATCCTTCTCTTGATCTCTCAGCTTAGGTTAAGCCACTGCACTCCACCCCACACCCCAATCTACCTGTGTCCCCACCTGTTGGTCTGTCCCTAGTCCACTCTTTTCACTTTATAACTTTAACCATGTCATTGCCTTGCTAAAAAATGCCTAACCCCACCTCTACCTGGAGCTTTGTAATCAACATACAGGTTATCACCTTGGAGCTTGTAGAAAGGTCTAATTCCAGGTCCAGGTATACTGAATTAGAACGTACATGTTAATTAGATCCCCCAGGGACTTGTAAAAGCATTTCATTTTGACAACTACTGCTTTAAAACACTATTTCCCAAAGTATCTTTTGAAGGATGTTCCCGAGAACAGAGAATCTACTGCCTGGATTCAAAACCACACTCTTCTCTCTCTTCACAGGACATCTGTCCATTCAAAAAATATTAATTGAGTGACAACTATACCTTTTACTATGCTGGGTTTAGAGGATCTAGTGGTGAAGATGACAGAAGTGGTCCCTGCACTTGTGGACGTACACGCTAGCAAAGGCAACAGGATGCTGTGGGATGACCTACTTAGTAAGGTGCATGGGGAGGGTCTACTGCGGTCTAGGAGATGAACACAACGTTCCTGGGGAAAGGCTGCTATAGCAGGTCCCTGCTGATCTAGAGGTCGGAGGACCAAGAAGGAAGTGCAGCTGAACACAGCTCCAGCACCACACAGGGCAGGTGCAAAGGCTTGGAACGACGATAGAATTGCCTGCCCCATGCCTACCCGACACAAGGCACTGAGGGCTCTAAGTACTTTCCTTATATGTAGGTGTGGTTATTAACTCTGTTTCACAGATGAGGAAACTGAGGCACAGAGAGATTAAGTAATGCAGCCACTGTCACAGAGCTAAACTTGGGACTCAAAATCCTGGCCATCTGGCTCCAGCACCTCTGTGCTTAGCCATCATACTCTACCATGCTTGAGCCGGGAAGAATATGAGGCATTCAAGAAGCTGAAAAACAGGCTGTATGCCCAGAGTTCAAGTAGCACTTGTTCACGGATCGATGATCCTTTTCTATCTTCAGGGAGGAAATACATCACCATTCAGTGGCAGCTTCTTACAACGCAAATTTTTGGAAACGTCCCATAGTTACTGAGTCAGAATATCTAGTCATGGAGCTGAACATCTGCATTTTAATAATGCTTCCAGGTGATTCAGACTCAATAAAGTTTGAGAACCATAGATTTAGCAGTACCATTTCCTCCTATAATCTCCTCCCTAACACCACCTCCCCTAATTAACCCATAGTTATTTAAAAAAATATTGGTCCCAAAGTATAAACTAAACACGAGGGTAAACAGTATTGAAGCAGAAAGCTGGAAGAAATCTGAAAACGGAATCAATGCTCCTCCCGGTTGCTGGCTGCCAGGCTGGGAAAAGAATTATCTAGGCTTAAACAACTGGAGGTAAAAAGAGACCACAGAGGCTTAAAACTATTTTCATTACAATGCTAACCATGTAAATAACTAGTTGAATCCCTGGAAGTTGCAGTAAAATCTAAAATTGCTGGAAGAGCAATTCTTTCACATGCCCTATGATTCCTCCATCCTTAGGCAGCACTAGGAGAAGATGCTCATGCAGCAGAGAGAATTTTCTCGAATATAGAATGCACGCAATAGCAGTAGCTGAAGTAATCTCTGGCCGCTGGGGCATATGGGCTCAACAGAACTAATATGCCTCCTTAAGTGTCAGGGGACCCTGACAGCTCTAACACCAACATCTGGCTGCCAGTAGGGTATTCTTTTTAATTCAGCCTTTTCCTTTCTTAAAACCATTTAACAGAAGAATTATGTTAATCTCTTATGAGGACGAAACTAAAAGAAATAGCTGAACTTCAATAAACCTCCATCATCATAGATTATTTTATCTTCTTGCATTTTCCCAATGTTTATCTTTAAGAGCTTGAATGTTTTGCAGGTACATTACTATTAAAATTTCAAAAGCCAACCTGCTAGATGTTACCTTTCAAATGGTTCAGAATAGAGATCACAGCTTTTCTGTCCTACTCTGTCTGGAAATGACATTCCCCTGGCTACTCTACAAACCCTGTTTATCCAGATCAATCAGTTTGAATTTTCATTTAAGAAAATAAGTTTTGGAGCACCTCTGGAAGAGACTGCTATCTCCACCCCTCAAAAGATCAGATAAATATTCCACTGTATTTTCAAAGCTCTTTTGTATTCCACACATTTAGTTCTGATTCTATCCATAAGCAAAGTTTACTGGATGCTACTCGGTTAACACTGACCAAGGACAGTTGAAATGGCAGTTAGAAAACCTTATGCAGGTGCCTCATCACTGAAATACAAGATACCGATGATGATCATCTCCAAGAGCTGTCATAACCCCCTTGCCAACCACTGAGAGGTGGTTTGAAGTGGCAGGCAGATCTGTGTCAATAGTGGCTATCTTGTCATGCCACCGCCACGAAGATGTGGGAGTCAAAGAGCAACTGGGGGATCCTAGAGGCACAGGGCCGGAATTTTCCGAGGAAAAGTGTTAGTAATCTTAATCTTTGTGGCAGGTTGTCTCTTCGCAGAACTGCATGCTTCCCTCTCCCTTCTTGCAGGAGGCTAGTGCAGAGATACAGTGAGAGCCAGGCCGTGCTTGAGAGGACGTGACAGCCAAGACGAGGCCAGGGAGGTGTGGATGAGACCCATTTTACCCTGAGCACTAGGGTCGATATTCTTCCATCCTTCCTTTTCCTGGATGTGCCTTTTCTTGCTATGGCAGTGGTATGAGCCATAGGACCAAGGCTAGGGTGTCAGACTAGGGGAAACGGACCAAGTTATGAAGTTTAGGTCTTAGGCCAGAACGGAACTTCGGGACTAGGAGTTTTTGGATCTCCACATGGACTAGCTCCATCACGGGACTGAAATAAGTGTAGGGGAAAAGACCTGTTCTAAGAAAGGCAGTAATTTTACAAAGCTTCTCCTGTGTGTTTATTAGGACTTAGCTATTAAGTATCCTGGATCACAGCACTCCAAATACACCCAGATGTATAAAACATCACCGTTAAGAGTAAAGAAACAGAAATCATATATTGCCAATGTCTGTACCTGTTCAACACTTTTTAATGTATTGGCCCCTGTTCTTCTATAGGCTTATATAATTTATCAGTGATGTGCATATAGCGTTTAAGGCCCTACATTCTAATGAAGATGCCTGGAGTCAGGCTTAAGCACACAGGAGCCACAAAGGAACTGTGACGGTATTCATGCTTTATAAGGAACCACGTTTGAATGGCTGTTCAAAATGCCACAACAGGGTTAATAGAAGATGAGGACCCCTACAACGCACACCTGTAAAATAATGGCATGTAATATGTTTTCCCTGCCCAATCTTAATGGATCTGGAAATCCAAGACTTCATTTACAAATGTTACAAACTTTGCTCCCAGGGTGACATGCAAATGGAAAAGAAGGGAGCCCCCGTACCACCATCTCTCGCTTATTTAGCAGTGGGAGGGGCATTCAGGAGATCAGGAAGGAAAGAAAACGCTAAGAAAATAGCATCCACCTACCTGGTTGGCACAGCCTCGGGCAGGGCGTCCACTCACTGAAGGCGGTCACAAGACAGTCTTTTTTGCACGGGAGCAGGCAAGGGCGTACTGTTTCCGGCCGAGTAGATTCCGGACATCTGCCAATGTGAAGAGACCAGATCAATATTTCCTGGAGAAGGTAAGCGGTTTAGCCTAGAACCATAGGATTTCAGAACTGGAAACACTGAGACCCTGTTGTTCCTTTTATAGACGTGGGAAGAAAGACCCAGGAGGAGAAGCTACTTGCCCAAGGGCTCAGAGCCAGAGGCAGAGCACAAAACAGACTTCATCTCTCTTGATCCAGAGACCAAAATAGTTTTCACTAGACCAGGAAAGGAATAACAATCGCTGAAACCAATGAAAGACAAATCCTAAGTGAATTTCTCCCCATTGCATGAATTCAAATAACATTTGATTTTTTTCAGAGTGGACAAATCTGATATATTTTTCGAAAAGTGTTTTATCCAGGGTAATACATCAATTCAGTGATATTGTACAAGGCAACATATGGATATACTGGGAAACAAAAAACAGTGAAGACCACTGAAAATAATATACATATTTGATAATTAACATGATTTTAGAATACTGAAGTATTGGCAGGTGTCTTTTTAGAACATGTAAATTGATGAGTTAGAATAAGCAAGACATGAGAATAGTACGTTTGTTTGCAAATAACAAACACACTAACAAGCATTAACAAGAGAAACATTTCAATTCTGCTATTTTGCTGATAATGTAATGTTCAGACTTGGGAGGAATGTAGTCAGTGGATTCATAATCACTTGGAAGAACTAAAGTCTCAGAAAATGGCAAGCAAGTTTTTGTTTCTGTTTTTGTTTTTTGCGGTATGCGGGCCTCTCACTGCTGTGACCTCTCCCGTTGTGGAGCAAAGGCTCGCGACACACAGGCTCAGCGGCCATGGCTCACGGGCCCAGCCGCTCCGCGGCACGTGGGATCTTCCCGGATCGGGGCACGAACCCGCGTCCCCTGCATCGGCAGGCGGACTTCCAACCACTGCGCCACCAGGGAAGCCCAAGTTTTTGTTTTTATTTGCATGCTTATCTGCTTATTTTTATGAGTGCAGGGGGCTAAAATCCACATTTATTATCTTATAAAACAGTGATATGCTAAGAGGAAAAACAGGAAAGCACTCTACAACTTATATTTGCATTTTAAAATTGTTTCCTATAAATTTCTTATAAAGTACAGAGATACAGTGTGTACAAAGCCTGATAGCACGAACTTTGGTATTGGATAGTCAGTGGTGAGTGAAGTGCTTTTCCCACATTCTTTCATTTATTCCTAAGGACCGCAGTGAAAGGCATTATAATCTTCATTTTCAGATGATAAACTGAGGTGCTGAAAGAATAAGTAATGGATCCAAAATCACATGGATTAAATAAATTAAATTATTAGTAATTTAATAAATAAAGTATTATCAATAAATTATTAGTGGCATTATTATTAATCATCCTTAATACACACAAAAAATTGTCTATCAAATAGATCAATTCAATGAACCTAAAAATAGAAAGAAAAAAGAGTGTCTTTAGAGGAAATAGCATTATTTAAAAAAGATAATCTGGTAAGGAAAATTTATGTCATACTTTAGTGGAACTAGCAAAAAACACTAAACTCATTCCCAAGTCCTTTGTTCATACCCTGAAAGCTCCTAAAATTAAATTGAACTGCTATTTATTCTATCTCCTCTCCAATCTCTCCTGCTATCTAGCTGGAAATGAAAGTACAACGTGAGGAATGTCATTTTCCTGTGTGCTCAGCGGGGCAGCAGGGCTTGGGGGTGCAGGGACCCAGCTAGGACACACTCACTCAGACATCCACAAATAGCTCAGAAATGCTTGCGGTGCTGGTTTGGTTTCAGGCTTTCTGGGAGGGTGGCTTTTTCTGCAGGGACTTTGTTCGCTTCAGTTAGCAGTAGGTGTTAATCTCTTTTTTTAAAAATGTTTTAGATATACCTTTATTGAGGTAGAACCGATACAGAAAGAACTGCACCTATTTAATGTGCATAATTTGATGAATTTGGACATATGCAAACACCTGTGATACCATCTCCACAATCAAGGTAATAGACATATCCAACACCTCCCAAAGTGTTCTTGTGTCTCTTGGTTTTTGTTTTTATTTTTTTTGTGTGTGTGGTGTTAATCTCTTTTGGGGAACTGATATTGCCTACTTTTCAATTTATACTTTATTAACAGCACTCACAATAAATATTCACTGGGCACAATGTCAACTCTTCGTGACATAGGTGCCCTGTCTCTATCTGTGTTCTTCTTCTAGATCCACAAGTGAGAAAAGGTATCATACCCTCAATGGCAAGGTCAAGCTCAGGTCACACTGCTTTTATAGAGATCAGGACCTGAGGGCTTTCCTGAAATGTGATCCCTGGTCTGATAGGTGCCAAATATTCTCTTAGGAGTGAAACTGTCTTTTTGTTCATTTCTTTCCCAATAATGTTGACCTTTTCATTAGAGGTTCAACTTCCTCCTCCCTTCTATTTACATGCTGTCTACCTCTCCCAGGATCATCACATTTCTTTTTTTTTCTTTTTTTTTTATGATTCAATTAAAATATATCTGCATACAACGTTTCAAAATTACATTTATTTTTTGTATATAGTCCTATCTATACTCTTGAGATAATGTACATACCAATAAAAGATAAATTAAAAAATGAGAATCAGAACTGTAGGGTTAAAATTGGTTTGAAAAGTCATTTACCCCAACCTCTCATCTGACTTTTTTTTTGAATTTTATTTTTTTATACAGCAGGTTCTTATTAGTCATCAATTCTATACACATCAGTATATACATGTCAATCCCAATCGCCCAATTCATCACACCACCATCCCCACCCCCCCCCGCCGCTTTCCCCCCTTGGCGTCCATACGTTTATTCTCTACATCTGTGTCTCAACTTCTGCCCTGCAAACTGGTTCATCTGTACCATTTTTCTAGGTTCCACATATATGAGTTAATATATGATATTTGTTTTTCTCTTTCTGACTTACTTCACTCTGTATGAGAGTCTCTAGATCCATCCACGTCTCAACAAATGACCCAATTTCGTTCCTTTTAAGGGCTGAGTAATATTCCATTGTATATATGTATCACAACTTCTCTATCCATTCGTCGGTCAATGGGCATTTAGGTTGCTTCCATGACCTGGCTATTGTAAATAGTGCTGCAATGAACATTGGGGTGCATGTGTCTTTTTGAATTATGGTTTTCTTTGGGTATATGCCCAGTAGTGGGATTGCTGGATCATATGGTAATTCTATTTTTAGTTTTTTAAGGAACCTCCATACTGTTCTCCATAGTGGCTGTATCAATTTCCATTCCCACCAACAGTGCAAGAGGGTTCCCTTTTCTCCACACCCTCTCCAGCATTTGTTGTTTGTAGATTTTCTGATGATGCCCATTCTAACTGGTGTGAAGTGATACCTCATTGTTGTCCCAGAGGTCTCTTAGGCTGTCTTCATTTCTTTTCATTCTTTTATCTTTATTCTGTTCCGCAGCAGTGAATTCCACCGTTCTGTCTTCCAGGTCACTTATCCATTCTTCTGCCTCAGCTATTCTGCCATTGATTCCTTTTAGTGTAGTTTTCATTTCAGTTATTGTATTGTTCATCTCTGTTTGTTTGTTCTTTAATTCTTCTAGGTCTTTATTAAACATTTCTTGCATCTTCTCGATCTTTGCCTCCATTGTTTTTCCGAGGTCCTGGATCATCTTCACTACCATTATTCTGAATTCTTTTTCTGGAAGTTTGCCTATCTCCACTTCATTTAGTTGTTTTTCTGGGGTTTTATCTTGTTCCTTCATCTGGTACATAGCCCTCTGCCTTTTCATCTTGTCTATCTTTCTGTGAATGTGGTTTTTGTTCCACAGGCTGCAGCATTGTAGTTCTTCTTGCTTCTGCTGTCTGCTCTCTGGTGGATGAGGCTATCTAAGAGGCTTGTGGAAGTCTCCTGATGGGAGGGACTGGTGGTGGGTAGAGCTGGGTGTTGCTCTGGTGGGCAGAGCTCAGTAAAACTTTAATTCTCTTGACTACTGATGGGTGGGGCTGGGCTCCCTCCCTGTTGGGTGTTTGGCCTGAGGCGACCCAACACTGGAGCCTACCCGGGCTCTTTGGTGTGGCTAATGGCAGACTCTGGGAGGGCTCACGCCAAGGAGTACTTCCCAGAACTTCTGCTGCCAGTGTCCTTGTCCTCACGGTGAGACAGAGCCACCCCCCGCCTCTGCAGGAGACCCTCCAACACTAGCAGGTAGCTCTGGTTCAGTCTCCTATGGGGTTACTGCTCCTTCCCCTAGGTCCCGATGTGCACATTACTTTGTGTGTGCCCTCCAAGAGTGGAGTCTCTGTTTCCCCCAGTCCTGTTGAAGTCCTGCAATCAAATCCCACTAGGCTTCAAAGTCTGATTCTCTAGAAATTCCTCCTCCTGTTGCCGGACCCCCAGGTTGGGAAGCCTGACGTGGGGCTCAGAACCTTCACTCCAGTGGGTGGATTTCTGTGGTAAAATTGTTCTCCAGTCTGTGAGTCACCCACCCAGCAGTTATGGGATTTGATTTTACTGTGATTGCGCCCCTCCTACCATCTCATTGTGGCTTCTCCTTTGTCTTTGGATGTGGGGTATCTTTTTTGGTGAGTTCCAGTGTCTTCCTGTTGATGACTGTCCAGCAGCTAGTTGTGATTCTGGTGTTCTCAGAAGAGGGGGTGAGAACACGTCCTTCTACTCCGCCATCTTGGTTCGGATCATCACATTTCTAATTTTCCTAAATTTACTCTTAATCTCCAGAAATACTCTCCTTGACTATTAGCAACTTATGTGTCCTCCACTTCTAAACACTGTTTATTTTCTGTATTGTTTATTGTCACTGACTAAAAAAAAAAAAAAAACCTTTTGATAGCTTCTGCGTTGCTGGTTTTCTGTGTGTGTGTGTGTTTGCGCGTGTGTGCATGCACATGGGCATGCGTTATACATACACTAATTTTGAATGCCTTGATGGTAGAATTCCATCTCATACCATATCTTAAAAATACCAGATCTTAATGCTGTGTAAGTATTTAGTAACAGTAAGTGAATGATTGACAAGTATTCTATGCTGTGGAGGCTGGAGACAGATCTCTGGGAATATTAGGCAAATTTATCCAGCCATTTTCAAAACAAAATTGAAGCCTTGAAAAGCAGGGTAACATACGGATTCATGTTTTAGTGAGTAAACACAGTATGGCTTCTTGCCTTTTGTCATAATTTATACTTCCTGCTCTCGTGCAACACTCTGATTCTAGATTGGCAATACTCTTGTTAAAAGGGTGAATACACTTCATTTCAACACATATATTTTCCTGGACTTGCAGTGGAGTATTTCATAATGACTGCCTCTTGGTCACGCTGTAGGTTTTAGTTCCTGTGCTGAAATGCATCAAACTGAGCTACAAAGATCTACTATTTCTCAGTTATGTGTCCATAATCATGAGGCAGACACTGTGCTCCATCTCCGGGAGCAGTCCTCCAACCCAGGGACTGAGGGACCATCTCAACCTGCCAACTTTTTCAACATTAAATGTGTAAACGGAGCTCGCCATTACTATATTTCACCAAATGCCCAGCGTTTTCCCATGAAAGGCAGAAAGTGTTTTACATGACCTTTGGATGGCTTTGAGTTGTGTGATTTAAATCTTTATTATTATTTTTTGCACACTACAACTGAAAAAATATACATTGGGTAGTGAAACAAAACCAACAAAATCCCCCAAATATCCCAACAAGCTCTCACTTCTGTTTGAGTTGTGTCCTAGCTAGTCCTCATTTTCTGATATGATCAGTTCTATTACTCATGCTATGGTAACATTCTCACCTATACAATTACGTGGAAAGCAGAACACCAACCCTGGGAAGCAAGACCTTGCAAGGAATTCTGCGCATCCCTGTGCAGTGGGTTTAGAGATAAAACATATCACGACAGCCCATCCAATCCATGGAGACATACTTCTTTTTTCTACTGTGAAGGCCGCTCTTTCTTTAGGATATTTTCTTTTTCTTTCCTCTTTCTACGGCCATTACCCTCACCCCAAGGATTTCACAAATGGAGGGAAATTTTTTCCACTGCAGTAGCTTTCACATAAAAAAGAGCAAGAGCATATTATTCTGAAAGGGCAAGGCAAAGGAGACTTTCTCTTGCTGATTATCTCACTATTTCACTGTGTGCTTCACTGGACACTAGGTATTATTTTCTTAGCTCAATTAATCTCATTGACCTCAAGAATTTTAATTAACTTTACTTAAGTCAATGCAGGCTCCTCTTGTTTAGCAGGATCCTTTGGAGACATACAGTAAGAATTAAAACTAGGTTGTTAAGTCTCCAGCCTCATTAAAAGTGCAAAAAGTAATCAGCAATGTCTTTGTGTGTGTGTGTGTGTGTGTGTGTGTTAGGGAAAACATCTGTGCAATTCATTTTTCTATGTTGGAAAACCGAGTAAAACTGGAGGTTATTCACTGTAATAATATTTTAGTCTTATGTAGATTATCAAATAAAAGCATATGCATTTGTGAATTATGCTTTAAACTATCAACTTTTGGCCCTGTGGTTTTTCTGGTCACAAAATATCATTAAGTTAACATCTGTATAAGCTGATGGGCTCAGAGACTTTAATAAAAAATTGTCATTCAATATAATCATGGGGCTAGACGAGGAGGTACAGGGCTATTTGAACACATAACCCATCCCCTCATGTCCAAATAGCCTTTAAAGTGTGATGATAATGTATTTGGTAGTTGTCAGTCTCAATTCTAATGCTTCTTTACTAAGAAAAAAAACAAATTACATTCATATCAAGTGGAATTTTCCTGTTGTGGTTCAGAGGTAAAAGTTTTGTGGAAGGGAGAAGATCAGACTTCGGGAATGCTAAATTTTCTCATCACTCTAAAGAATAATAATTTGCTGCATTTCACATAGCATTTATTCCTATACCTAAGCTATATTTATTTCTATTTGTATATTCAAGCTAATATTTCATGCATCTTTTTTTAAGCAGTTGAAAATTTACATCATAAAAATGAACATTATCAGGGCTGCAGTACTTTTCAAGATAAAAGGAGTTCTCTTGCCTGCATAATATCTTTGTAAGCCTTTTAGGATTGTACCATAACCCCATGAATTAGATTATCACCTGATCCAAGTGATACGCAAACATTATTGTCCATGTTTGGCTATATCGGCCCATTGACCCAATCGGTCCACATGGTATTGTGGATACCAGGTAAGTTGAAACACACAAGTGATATAAATTGATGCTCCAAAAATATCACAAGCAATTTAGAGTTGGATGCTAAAGCAGAAATAACGTTTACGAGTTAATAAGAGCAGAAGGTCATACGTATGATCTGTTCATTACTCTTCAAGGCAGTCCCCTTTGGCAAACTTTATCATGGTAGATAAAATATTTTTTCTTAAAGCAAAGGATAAACGTCAGCTTCTCAAACTTCTGCAATTCATATCCATTCCCCGTCAACCCCTTTTACTTTCCTACACACAGGTCTAATTAATTCATGACTTCTAAAAATGTTTATGGACAATAGCTACATGCCAGATACTGTTCTAAAATCTGCAGTGGCAACAATGAAGACTATCCAGCCCCAGCCCTCTGGAAGCCACATTTAGGAGGAGAAAAAGAGGAAGTCTTACTGACTGTGCTTCACTTCAAGTCATAGTCATCTTCCCTTGCATTTTCATAGCCACCTGCTCATCAAATGCTCCGAAACCAGCAGTATCTAGCCAGTCTGCCCTATATTTGCCGTTAGCAGTTCATTTCCTTAACTGAGCTTCTATGACTTTCCTTACACACAGCTGAAGCGGCTTCCATAGCAGTGTGGATAAGGCCCAGAGCCCGTCATCATGGGGCCCCCAAGATGAAATTAATCAGGTGTCTGAGTTGCCCATGACAGCAACACAAATTGAACTGAATTAGGCAGAAGAGCAAATGTAGTTGCCTATGTTGCCAGGAAAGGCAGGAGTGTACTTAGGGGGGCTGGGACCAGGGCTTGATGCTGCCAGCATTTGTTCTGCTTCAGTTTCTGCCTCTTTCTGAGCATCAGCGTTACTCTCTCCCCCTGCTTTTTCCACCAGGCATGACCGTGGCTATGGCAACCCTCCATCCATATACTTAGAACATCATGAATAGAAAGAAGAGAGGGTTTCATTTTCCCAACTTAAAGATTCCTGGGAAACAGCTCTAAGTTGCCTAGCTTGTGACACTAGACCAAAGCTTGCACCAGCCCATCCTGTTGACCCACCACTACTGTGGCCGGAGTAGGGGTCTTTCATCACTTGAAGGGAACTAGGTCAAACATGGCCACTTGGAAATCTCTATGGACAGGCCAGTTACCCAGTCTCTGTGTATGACTTAGGTGCCTTACATTTTCTTTTCCATGAGCCTTCCTGCAGGGACTTGAGGAAGAGTTATGTCTTCTCATTTGGTCTATGTGGGAGAAGAAACTCCCACAGCTGAGTTCTCCAGTCAATTACTCTTCTTCCTCTATCTCTTGCAATTGTTCCTGACCCCTTTTGATATATCCTCATGTCCTCATGTCCAAATTCTAGTCCTCATGTCCAAATTCTCCTACAGTTTTTTAAAACTTTACATCTCCATGTGCAGAGTATAGCAGGTATGAGATTGTAAACCTACTTGAGGGCCTGGATTAGTCTATTCAAAATATCTATATGGATTTATCGCTCACTGCAGACAAGGTCCATGAGATCTAAAGAACAGTATAACACGGCCCAATATTTTCAAAGTGCATGACCTACCTTCTTGTGGACCTAGTCTTTATGTAATTGAAAAAGAGCCCAAAATATTGATATCAGCTCTAGAAAGTTTGATGACTCAAGCAGATTCAATATTTGTGTGCATTATATTTACTGTTCTCCATTAATTAATGCATACATAACAAAAAAGTGTCTACCTTTGGTTGAGGCACATTTTTTAGTCTTTAAGAGTCAAAAAAACAGAACAAAAATCTCTTACTCTAGCACAGACTGAGACATATTCAGTGCATGAAAAATGTTTCTGACTAAAAATACTCAACTATGCAATAGTCCTACGCACTTTCAATTAATTATTGATAATACCTTTTTGTCATCACTTGTCCCACGTGACTCTTGACACAGAAGACCCTCCGCATCTGAATGCCCACACCACATGTAGCTTCTCCATTCCAGCCAATGGTTGCATTAAGGGCAGTTACCAATGTGTCTTCAGAACAGGGGCCCCAAGCTGATGTCTCCCAGTAGAGTTGCATACAGGAATGGTCATTGCACGAACGATATTCTTGGAGAGCCTGACTAGGGGGGCATGGTTTTCCACCTGCAAAAATCCAAATAAAAAATAATACAGAGTTGTTGCTGTTATTACCATGTTGCTGTTGCTGTTGTTACTGCCATTCTTATTTTTTGTTGTTTTTACTGTTTCAATGGTCTAGAAAGACAGCATTTTGATACAATCTTCCAAAGGCCTGGGCCACCGCACCCCATTTCTGACGCTATGGTCATGGTTCTTTTATTCTGAGGACAGTACATTGCACCCTTCTCTCCTCAATAACAGGCAACGGTATGCCAATTAGATTTTAAAAATCAATTGATTCTACTGCTCACCTCCACGTCATGTATCTCTGAGATAAACTCCAAAGAAATCTGCTTTTATTTTAATATGATTATGCCTACATAAATTAGTCAGTTAGATATAATAGCCCATGACCTTGAAGTGATATAAGATCAAACACAAATACTCACACACACACATTACCTACATATGGTCTCTCTTTCCTAAGACAGTATTATGTTTCTCAGAGAACCACTTTAAGACATCCATCCTCCCTCAAGCAGTGCATTTTACTGCAGTTTGAGAAATCCAGAAATCTCTCTTAAAGTTTGGCAGGAGAGAGCCCATCCTTAAACTCTGAAATAATATCTGACAATGTGTTATACACTGGCAGGGAGACCAGACAAATGTGCAGCCTTATACTCTTGGGTGAGTCAGACAATCAGATTTCATTACTATCTTTTCTTTCACAATTTTATATCCATGTCAAAACTGGTATTTATCTAAAGTATTGATTTTTTTCCTACTCTCCCACACTACAATGTTTTATTCAGTGGGCCAAATGTTCGGGAAGACTTGTGACCTTAGTTTTGTTATTCTTGTTATTTTTTTCCCCATTATATTGACTTTTTTCTCCTTCCAGAAATATAACAGACAAGAGGGGGAGGCCACTGCACTTTAAGAATATGAAAATTTTCATTCCTCTTGACCCTGGCCCCATTTCTTAGGACCACAGACAGAATCTTGTCTAAAAAGGAGTCCCTCAAAGCCAGTGGCCATATTGCTCTGCTGTCCCAGCTGAGCTGTCGGCAGATGAAGCCAAGGGAGGGCCTGAAAGAAATGAAATGACGTATGTGTCTGGGGACAGAGACCATTGCTTTAAATGACAGGAACAGCTGCTCCTCTAATTTGTTCTGAAGTCACCCGTTTATATCCCCATAGCACATTTTAGCTTCTTGAAAGCCGTTTTCACAGCCTTCATCTTTTTCCCTCTCACCACATGCCAGCCTGACAGAGCAGGAAATGAGGACATACAGATCAGGTAGTCTGCCAATGTTAGTGGCAGCTCCCAGTCAAGAAGCCATGTCTCTTGATTCCTAATTTAGAACTCGTTTTACCAGACATATTCCAATTATGTTCCCAACTGCATGAGCAATCTGAAGCTGGATGCGTATCAACCAAGCCTTGTTTCCTTCTCTAAAAAGGTATAATGAAAACTGACATCCACCTGATTGCCACGGCCTGTACATAGTATGGGCTAAAACAAGTCATATACATATGGGAAGCCAGCATAGATAAACTAGAGGATTAGAGAGAAAAGGCATGCATGGAAAGCAAACAGTTCATTTGGATTTAGGGAACAGAAACCTTTCCTATTACTCACCTTCTCCAGCCAACGCCAGGATAGTCCTTGACCTGGTCTGTTTCCCATCGGAGTTTTTATTTGAACAAGACTGAGAGCAAGATGACCACTCTGTCCACTCGCTTACCACACAATCCATCCGGCAGGGAATTTCACACACCATCTCTTCAGGAGGAGGAGATGCTGGGCAGAGAGTCCCTGATACATCTTCTCCTGTAGTCAACCAGAGCAAGACAGATGTCGATTAATGCAAAATCGAGGCAAATCCCAGGAACATTTAGGTTCCTCTATTACTTCAGTTTAGCTTAGAAGACTTCACCTGGTGTCTCTAAACCAATAACGTACAAAAAACTGATTTTTTTTTTCAGCCGTTCATAATATTTATTTCAAGAAAAACTGTCAGGAGGTAATTTGGCATTTAGAAAGGTAGATACAGCATCAAAACTGCCATTTGTCATCCTTCCAAGGGATGAGTGGGCTTCCTTCAGGAACAATTTAGCCATGGATGGCTGGAGACAGACAGGATTGACATGCTATGGACACCATGTGTAACAGGTGCATGTATTTCTGCAAAATGGGAGTCAGAGGAGTCTTTTGGCCTGAAAACCACAATTTATGTTGAGCAATCTATTCAGCAGCCCCCCTCAAATTATCAGTCTAATTTTTTATTGGGTGCTTTCACCTCCAAATATGTAAACCTTAAGCGAGATTATCACACAGTGATACTTTTATTCTGTTTGTGCACAGCAGTAAATGTGCACAATAGAAATGAATCTGTGGCTAAAATTATATAATGTGTTGAGATAAAAGTTGAAAGCAAGTCCAAAATTTTCCCTAATCTATTCCCTCTTTGAATGATGTGATGATTTAGTCCAACCAAAATACATACACACACACACACACACACACACACACACACACGTGTATATGATAAAGGGGGATGGAGTTTTACAATTATCAATGACAGACAAGACTAAGGGGATCATTTCTAAGTTGCTTTTCCATATCTCAAATGATTACAATGAATTTTTTCTAAGCTCTCTTTTAGGTTACTTATTCAGCATTTTTAGAATTCAAATATTCTTCTTTATAGATAACAATTCAACTCTTACTATGCCCCCCCCCATTCACAGTCACCTCATAAATACAGAAGACATGAAGAATAGTAAAACCATTTATGGTTTGAAGCAACACATGGAATGTGGAATGGCAACTCTAGGAGACAGGTAGTTTTGTCTTTGTGACTTCTGCCCATGGAATTCTCCTGTCAATCTGTCTGACACAAAAAATAACTAATATTTATGCAGTATCTCCCTTGTGCCAGGCACTGTCCTTATAAGATGCTCTTACAGACAGGGTTGACCCATCTTCTTTTATAGATGAGAAGTCAGTGGCTCTGGAAGGAAAACTTGCTCAGGGTCACACAGGCCTGAGTTGGGAAGCAAATGAAAACTTTCTGACTCCAAAAATTCTGGTTTCCCCATTAGACATATTGTATCTAATTCCAAGAGATGGATATTCCTTTTCAGAGGAAGTAAGTAAAACAAGCTGACAGTAAGCAAGACTGCCTGGAGGAGAAGCTAGTGCCCTCCTAAGATCTGCATTCGTATTTGTAAATGAGGCCAGGCTCATTGCCCTTGAGGTACAAATAAAATTTTTCAAGCATATTATGAGAAGTAATGGAGATTCTAGTAGAAAATCGAGCTGAAAGACCAGTTCCAATCACTCTCTTTTCAGTCTCAATCTATTTTCAGGTTGAGTCCACACTGTATAGTACATGCAAACATGCACACGGACGTGCATGGACGCGCGCGTGCGTGCGCGCGCGCGCACACACACACACACACACACACACACACACACACACACACACACAATACAGCAGCTTAGGGGGAGTGCCTTCCCAAGTACAGAAGTAGGCAGGTCAAACTAAACATACAAACTACATCTAATCAAAATTCAATTTCCACATCTGTGAATATTATGAGGATAATTTTTCATAGAAAAACACTTTAAAGCAGTGTCTTGCAAAGAACGTTTTGATGAATAAGAGATATTTGAAGAGCTCTTACTTTAAACAGTGGGGGGGAAAGCTGAGACGTCCTCGATTAAAATAGTAAAATTGGTCTCACCGCTGGAGAGTAGTGTGTGTTGAAAATGCCAACTGCCATGTAAACTTCCTTCGATGGAAATGGTATGTAGTATTTTTCAGTCTTATTTGACTAAAGGCCATCTTTTTTTAGGGAGCACCTCTCCCAGGAATGATATTTTTACTAACATGTTTTGAGAAAACCCTGCCTTCAAGAGTTACAAAATTATCAACTACTATTTGATGAGCATATACCATGTCCAAGGCATATAATGGGATAAATATATAAGTGAAGATACTACAATTTATCCCCCTAGAACTCATGATTAATAACAGAGATGAGCTATAAATACATAAAGATAAAAACCTAGTCCAAAAGTAAATGTCAAGTTGCAAATGTGTGTTTTAAATAAAGAAGTGCTGTAGTGATTTAGGGAAGAGAAGGACCTCTGGGGAACTAGTCTGGGAACAGAAGGCTTTCAACAAGGAGAAAGAGACAGGGTGAGAATTGGTGGAAATCAGGGAGGGCATGCCAGTCAATGCAACTGTCAGCAAAGGTATAATGATGGGAAAATACAAGGTATGTGGAAGACAGTTAATCCTGAAGCTGCCTGAGGAGAAGAGGAAGCCCACGTTGGAAGAGTTGTTTGACATCAAATTCTGAATAACTTAGACTGACACACCAATTTTGTTCTATTTCCGCCTTCCTTCAATTCCCAAATGCTCAGGTTTCTCGTGACCTAAATTTAACTTCCTCCCCAGTCATCCATCATTCAGCACCCTTAGTATTCACTTCTGGTGCTGGGATGCTTTTTAAGACCTAAGCTTTCCCATAAACTGATATATCCATTTCCACAGTGCAGTGAAATGTCAATACTCCCACCAACACTTTGATAGCTTGTCGATATGGACTAATTTGGAAACGTGAGCAATCAGGTAAGTCATTCTCTAGCGAAGCCAAGCTAATAGTCATGGGCAGGCTCTTCAATTCTTGTGTGAGCTATTTTATAAGAAATCTTGCCAAAGAAAAGCTGCACGATGGGATCCTAGTCACAGGTGGCCTAGCCAGACACAGTTAAGTATCTGAAGGTGAAGCCCAGCACCACTTATCCTCTGGAGCATATCACTTAGCTTCTTTGAATCTCAGTTATCTCATCTGCAATAATGAAATAATAACACTTACTTTTCAAAGACAGTGTAAGGATTAGAAATCGCTTATACAGCAAACACAGCAGGGTGTCCAACAACAGAGGGAGGAGTCAATATAGAGGAACCTTTAAAACCTTTTAAAAAATGTTGTTTGGGGCTTTCCTGGTGGCGCAGTGGTTAAGAATCCACCTGCCAATGCAGGGGACACGGGTTCAGGCCCTGGTCCGGGAAGATCCAACATGCCACGGAGCAACTAAGCCCGTGAGCCACAACTACTGAGCCTGCGTTTTAGAGCCTGCAAGCCACAACTACTGAGCCTGCGTGCTGCAACTACTGAAGGCTGCGTGCCTAGAGCCCGTGCTCCACAACAAGAGAAGCCACTGCAATGAGAAGCCTGTGCACCACAACGAAGAGCAGCCCCACTCACCGCAACTAGAGAAAGCCCACGTGCAGCAATGAAGGCCCAACACAGAGAAAGAAAGGAAGGAAGGAAGGAAAGAAAGAAAGAAAAAAAAAATGTTGTTTGCAAAGATGTACACCGCCAAAACCCAATGGCATTCTTGATCTAAAAAATCTAGATACTTATGCCATAACCATGGAAAGCACTTGCTTTACTGTGCATATATGGGTACAAATAACCACCACCAACTTCACAGACGAGTTCACATAAAGACTGCTTATAATTATCCAGATCACTTTATTTATCTGTGGCTCATCTAAACCATTTAAGAGCCAAAAATAAAGCACTTGAGGCTGAATAACCTATCTGCCCATCTACACTGGTAATAATGATCTTCCTATTGCACAGAGAGAACTCATTTCAAAAGAAGAGCATTTATACTTTCTTGTTTTCATTTTCATGGATGGATCAATGAGACCAACTGAAATCTCAGGCAAGTGTGGAAAATAAAGCAGCATGTGGGACAGAAACTTAGTCATTAAAAGTGATTTTCACAAGCTCTTAAAATCTAATATTACAAAAAATTGAGTATATTTAAGAGGGAAATGGAATTCATTTTTCAAGAAGGCTCTAAAATTACTCCAGTTCTCGTCACACTCCCTGGGATCAATAATGACAAACTCCACATTCTCTCCTCATAGGGTAGACTTATTTAAACCAGTTGTGATTCTGAAAATATGGGATATGGTGCCGCTCCAACCTTGTCACTCACGATTTTTTAATAATTTAATATGGTGAAATCCACATTACATAAAATCAAACATTTTATTTATTATTATTTTTTTTTTTTGGCCGCGAGGCATACGGGATCTTAGTTCCCCGACCAGATATCGAACCCGTGCCCCCTGCAGTGGAAGTGCGGAGTCCTAACCACTGGACCGTCAGGGAAGTCCAAAGTTAACCATTTTAGAGTAAACACTTCAGCGACATTTAGTAAATCACGATGTTTTGGCAAGTACCACCTCTATCTAGTTTCAAAACGTTTCATTACTCCAAAGTAAAACCCTTTACCCATTAAGCAGTTTCTTCCCATTACTTCCTCCCTCGGACCCTGGCAGCCACCAATTACTGTTCTATCTCTACAGATTTATCTATTCTGAATAGTTTATGTCAGTGGAATCATATAAGTTGGGATTTTTTGCATCTGGGTTCTTTCACTTCGCTATATGATGGAATAATGTTCCGTTGTATATATATACCAAGATTTGTTTATCCATTCATCCAAGCTCATACTTGTTTGCGTCTCTGAGTTCAATGATTTTCAGTATGTACCTAGGGGTGGAATTCCAGGGTCACATTCGTCACTCAGTTTTGTTTGTCTGTGATTCTGGAGACCTTGGCATAGATGACCAGACTGGGGCCTGGCCCTAGTTCATACTACTGTTCTCATGCTTGGCAATTCCTGGCTAAAGGCAACAGTTCTTAGATGAGAGAAAGAAAGATTCTTTTCTTTTTTTTTAAAGTACAGTTTATTTACAATGTTGTGGAAGTTTCAGGTACAGCAAAGTGATTCAATTATTTATATATATATATATATATAATATATATATTATATATTATATATATATATATATTCTTTTCCAGATTCTTTTCCATTGTAGGTTATTACAAGATATTGAATATAGCTCCCTGTGCTATACAGTAGGTCCTTGTTATCTATTTTATATATAGTAGTGCGTATCTGTTAATACCAAACTCCTACTTTATCCCTCCCCCTGCCTTTTCCCTTTTGGTAACCGTAAGTGTGTTTTCTATGTCTGTGAGCCTATTTCTGTTTTGTAAATAAGTTCATTCATATCATTTTTGTTTAGATTCCAAATATAACTGATATCATATGACGTCTGTCTTTCTCTGTCTGACTTACTTCACTTAGTATGATAATCTCTAGGTCCACCTGAGAGAAACCTTCTTGAACATATGAATAAACTCAGGATTCCCTAAAAAATGCTTCTTTTTCTGGTTCAGATGTATACGGTACTTAAAGTATAAATAGCTCATGACAGACTCTCTCTGGCTACTGGTCAAGCAACCATGTAAATTTAACACTAATGTAGCTTTCAGATTTGGGGCTTTCCACATCAACTAATGTTTAAACCATACCTATGCTATATACTATATCCTGTGGCTTTCTTTGTTTTATAATCCTAAGTAACTAGAATTTAATATTATGAGCTACCATCTCTCTTTTGTAATGATAGAACAAACAGCTATAATTCTTAGTTTTCTAACCTATACTGTAAGTGTCCAAAATTAGAAAAGTTATAGACAAAATAGAAAGAGAAACCCAGATATCCACAAATCTACAGTCATATTTTTAAAGCAGACCAGCATTTTATCATTATACACACTTCAAACTACCTTATCTTTCAAAAATAATGCAATTTGGGTACTTTGTCGATATTTCTCTTGTGTGTTATTATACCCTCTATGGAAAATAATGAAGCAGTTATCAGAAATACATGTCATAAAATTTTATGTCCTATTTAAATCTCAGAAAAGAATGCCAATAAACGTTGATTAAACACCTGCCGACAGCTGAGTAAGATGTCAACGGATGGCACATAGCAAATTTACTGGAAGTCATATGCACTTAATTCTGTTTTTTAAATTTAAATATCTCCCTAAATGCAAGTAGCTTCTGGCCACTTCTGGACGGGGACCCTAATAAGCTAAGGACATGTTTATATTTCAAACCAATAAAATATGAAAGAAAGCTAAGGGTTAAACAGAAGCCATGTGCAACTATGCAATGCCAGCAATTCAGTTAATGTTTCTGCTTGCTGATTTTACCATTTGAAGTGTATTTGTCTATCTAGTTTGCACATATAGGAAGGCAAATTTTAAAACTCTGACGTTAAGTATTATCATATTTATAATAACAGAAACAACAACTGCAATAACAAAATGGCATCAGCATGTGATGTTTGGGAAAGCACAGAGTGGGCTGTACTCTGAGCAAACCATATGGTCTACTGAGTATCCATATTGACATCATTAGTTAGGTACTATGGTCACACCTAAGGTACAGAGAGGTTAAAAATACTTGCTCAAGAGTCACATGGGGGCTTCCCTGGTGGCGCAGTGGTTGAGAATCTGCCTGCTAATGCAGGGGACACAGGTTCGAGCCCTGGTCCGGGAAGACCCCACATGCCGCGGAGCAACTGGGCCCGTGAGCCACAATTACTGAGCCTGCGCGTCTGGAGCCTGTGCTCCACAAAAAGAGAGGCCGCGACAGTGAGAGGCCCGCGCACCGCGATGAAGAGGGGCCCCCGCTTGCCGCAACTAGAGAAAGCCCTCGCACAGAAACGAAGACCCAACACAGCAAAAATAAATAAGTAAATAAACTCCTACCCCCAACATCTTCTTTAAAAAAAAAAAAAAAGCCCGCTCACACTTGATGTCTCAACTATTCCTTTATAGAAATCTACCTGCTTTAGTTTTATTCTAAAAAAAAAAAAAAGAGTCACATGGCTTGTACGTGTCTGAGCTAGAACTAGAAAACATACCTGTTAGACATTACAAGCTATATTCTTAACTGTTTTGCTGTATTGCATCCTGGTTCATATCTCACATATGTCTTTCTCATTACATTACTTTTAGCTGATGCCGAACCACAAAGAAGGGATTCTATACAATTCACTGGCAGCTAGCCAGTAAATTTAGTATTGGAAAAAATAAGCCGAAAGGAGTGAGCAGTTCCTTGATTATTTAGGAACTGCATCATAAGATGAGGCAGAATAGGGCAATACTTTTCAAAAATAGAAAAGATAAGCAGATGAAGAGAGTTCAGAATGGAGAGATGGAAGATTAAGATAGAATGCAAGACCAAATAGGAACAGGTATGGACATTCAGCAAAAACTGTACGATGTATGAGTAGATAAATGACACAAACACAAGCAAAAACTATAATAATGATGTAAGGATGCTCACAAAGTGAAAAACAACAAAACTCTAATAGTTGATAAAAGGAAAAAAGAGAGAGAACGTAAGTGCAAAGGCTAAAATAAACATAGTGGAAAATTCAAATGTTAAAAGGAAAAGACTTTAGGAAAGCAATAATAACAGCTAAAAATAAGAAAACAATATTTCCAAGGTTAAGATGTTTACAAAAGCCAGAAGTTAGCTGAAATTGCACCTAATGGCAGATGAGTTGTTTGTTCAGAAGCCTAACTGACCAGCTATATGAAGTTCCTCAGCATACAAGAATATAATAGCAGCTCACACTTTGATCACTTAGAATGTACCCAGCATAATGTTACATTTTACACCTATTTACTGACTCATTTAAACATCAACAGTAGTAAACAAAAAAGCATCAATAATAGTAAACATGTATATTGTACATAATAGATGTTAGTGATTAAGTGAACTACATGTATCGACTCATTTAGACGTCACAACAAAACTATGATGTAAGAATTACCATTATGTTCATTATCTAGATGAGAATATTGAGTCTTAGATAAATTAAAATTACCTGCCCAAAGCCAAACACAAGTAAAATGCTGGAGCTTGAATTTGGACCTGGGCAACGTGGCTCTAGAGTCCATTTCTTAAATACAATGCTTTATTGACATGCACTGCTTCTACTCACCGTCAGGACGATATATGTACCCGGCTACACAAAACCCGATCTAGCGGAGAATCAGGCAAGTGTAAAGCATCCCAATACCTTTGGCTCATGAATCCTGTGTGTTACTCAGGGTGAGAGAAGATGCAAAACAGCAGAAACAGTATATGATTTAGGAGCAAACTACAATTGCTCAAAAAAAAAAAAAATCCAGGTAAAATCTAATAAAATGTCTCAGTGGGGAAATGTCACATTTTCTTGGTCTCAGTCACACATTCCAGGGGGAAGTAACCACTATTTTATGTGTGTGGGAAAGGTCTGAAAATTACGCACTTAGGTTTATGAAAAAATAACTATGTAGTTCTGTTTTTGACACCTACCAAAATGGGACCTTGAAAAAAAAATTCTTTTTTTCTAACAATGACATCAATTTGCTCACAAGCCCTAATTTCTGGTTGGTAGCCAGGGCCAGATGGGAGTTGGGGAAGGAGGTGGGGAACAGAAATATATCCATTTAAAGTAACTTAACACCTCATGATCAAACTAAATCTTTTCAAAGTTAACTCAGCCTCAGTTTCTTAACGTTTCTTCCTCTCCTTTCCTCCCTTCTCTTTGGGTAGCAGCTGAGTGTAAGAGGAATGTCTGTTTCAAAGTTGCACATTCTCCTTTGAATTCAGCTGGGTTCCCTACTGAGCTATTTCCATCGACTTGGTCTTTGCGTATCATCACCTAGTCTTTGAAGGTGAATCTGCATCCTCTGCTAATTTCTAGGGTCCCTGTCACAGCTTCTGATTTTCTAATCCACACACTTTATACTCACCTAGACCCGACTCCAAGCTAGTCCCAGTTTCCTGGGGCAGTCAACACCTCCACTTCCCACAGTGGGGCATGATTTCAGGATCACCCCCATGTTATAAATAAACTGGGGAGACCAAGTTGGGAGGGTGATAAGCAGCTGGCTTACATCCACTCTGTGACTCCACACACCACATCACTGTTTCACTACAGCAATACCATCACTTTACGTTGGGATGCAAGGAACCCTGTGCGCAGAGGCTCTTCCTACAGTCTCAAACCTGGGAATGAGGCACCGGCCCCTCTGCTTTTGCTTTCCCTTTAACCTATCTGAAATGTCCATAGTTTTCATTTCCTCAGCCCAACATTTCATGTGCAGAATGAGATGGGGCCAGGGACCCTCATGTCCATGTACCTCTTCTCAACATCCTCCCTAGATTCCTCCTTTCTGATCCAGAAAACTGGCCAATGCAGGATTCTGGCTTATGCTAAATCTGTATTCTGAGTCTTCTGGCCTCTCATCTTGATATCTGGAGGGAGCTCTTTGGAATTTACAAAACACTTGTCTTTCATATGCCTGGCTCTTGCACGCAAAAGCCTGTTTTTCAGGATTATTGTCTCCAAAAAGAGCTTCAAGATTTCATCTTTGGGCACTAACTTGTTCTGTTTGCATTTGAGATATAATAATCCTAACTTTTTTGGACACAGTAGGTAGCTCAGAAATTTGGTGAGGTTGCACCGGGGTGGGGTGGTGATAGGGTGGGGACGTCCTGTCCGAGACGGCACAGAAGCAGACACCAAAAGAAAAGCACGCTGATATATCTCAGAACAAAATTTGAGGACACCTGCTTAGTGTGGAAACCCTGCTTCTCATGAGAATTTTATAGAGAGACTCTGTATAATTTTTTAAAAGATGAATGCAGAATGACAATAATGGAATAAGTGCCCTTAGTGATGCAAGACATGTTTCTTCAAAAGGGAAAATCTTGGAGTAAATAAACAGCGCATTATAAAGGGCAGAATATTTGATGAGGAGTTGTGACATCTGGATTTCAGTTCTGCCTTGAATACTTACCAAAATGTGACCCTAGAAAATGGTTAAGCATTTTTAGCCTTCAGATGCCTTGTGTAAGTAGGAGGTGGGGGACTGCTATCATCCTTGATTGTATTATCAGGTCTGATGATAGATCAGAGAGGCTAATGTAAAATAATACTTTGGAAATTGCAAAGCACCATGGATATATAATGTAGCTTTTAATTACTGGTGAAAATGGGGCTAAAGGACATTCCAAGTAGGAAAATGATTGGAGTCAAAGATACTATCCTTCTTCTCCATCCCAATTTTGTCTTAGCTAAAGAAGTAAGAGGAACTGAAATGATTATAAAGGCAGAAATAATATGACTCATGTCATCTACCTACTTGTCTAGCTATATATATAGCTATTAAGAAAAAGGATTTGGACCAGCTTGAATATGTGGTATACCTTTAGAAAGCACTGCAAGTTGTCTAAAAGTTTTCAAATGTTTGAAAATCAATATTTTTAAGTTAAACTGGGGAAGTCAACAGAGTAAACTGACATATCAGTAAAGCATGATCTCTCTGTAATTAACCTACAGGAACATAAGTTTAATGCCTATAAGTGGGAAATATATTATGATTTATTTAACTACCTCACTTTAATTGCACAATTAAGATGTTTTCAATTTCTCTGTGATAAGTAATACTGCAAAGAACATTCTTCACTGTATCACTGACTGCTTTCCTAAGAATACATTTCTAGACATGGAAAAACAAAGTCCAGGAATGTGAACTTCATTAATGTCTATGCATGAAAAATACTTCCAGTTTGCTTTCTTTCCATTATTTATCATCACCCTTCATTTTTAAATTTATATACAATAAAATTCACTCTTTGTGCTATACAGTGCTATGGGTTTTGACAAAATGCATAGAACCTTCCATCCACTACCAAAACCAAGAGACAAAACAACTCTATCACCACAAAAACTTCCTTGTGATGCCCCTTTGGTGTCAACCCCTGCCCCTGATTTTAATGCCCAGGAAACGCTGATCTGTTCTCTGTCCCTATAGTTTTGCTTTTGTCCCCCAGAATGTCATAAAAATGGAATTACACAGCATGTAGCTTTTGTAGCAAAGTGCATTTGAGATGGATGCATCCACGTTGCTGCATGTATGAAGAATAATTCACTCTTTTTTGTTGCTAAGTAGTATTCCATTGCATGGAGGTAGCATGTTTTGTTTATCTATTCTGCTGAAGGACATCTGGGTTGTTTCCACAGTTTGGTGATTATGAATAAGCTGATATACAGGGTCTGTGTAAATACAAATTTCCATTTCTTTGGGGTAAATGGTTAGGAGGATAATTGTCGGGTCATATGTAAGTGTAGATTTTTTTTTTTCCGGTACGCAGGCCCCTCACTGCTGTGGTCTCTCCCGTTGTGGAGCACAGGCTCCGGACGCGCAGGCTCAGCGGCCATGGCTCACGGGCCCAGCCACTCCGCGGCATGTGAGATCTTCCCGGACCAGGGCACGAACCCGTGTCCCCTGCATCGGCAGGCGGACTCTCAACCACTGTGCCACCAGGGAAGCCCAAAGTGTAGATTTTATAAGACACTGTCAAACTGTTTTCCAAAGTGGCCATACCATTTTTCATTTGATCAACAATGTATGGACTTTCTGGTTGTTCTGTCTTCTTATCAGCACTTGACATGACAACTTCTTTGTTGCTTGTTTAGTTTTCATCATTCTTACAGCAGTATAGTGGTAATGCGCTGTAAATTTGGTTTGCATTTTCCTCATCACTAATGATGCTGAACATCCTTTTATGTCCTAATATGCCATTTCTACATCTTCATTGGTGAAGTGTCTATTCAAATCTTTGACTCATTTTTTAAATTAGATTGGGTTACAGATTGAATGTTTGTATCACTCCAAAATTCATATATTGAAGCTCCAACCCCCAATGGGATGGTATTTGGAGGTGGGGCCTTTGGGAGGTGATTAGTTTTCGATGAGGTCATGAGAGTGGGACTCTCATTATGAGATCAGTGTCCTTATAAGAAAATGAAGAAAGGGCACACAGCGAGAAAGTGACTGTCTACAAGCCAAGAAACAGGCCCCCGACCAGACATCAATCTGTCTGTCATCAACCTTGATTTTGGACTTCAAGGACCGTTCGAAATAAATGTCAGTTTTTAAGTCACCCAGTCTATGGTATTTTGTTACAGAAGCCGGAGCTAAGACAGGTTGCTGGTTCTCATATTATTGTTTTGAGAGTTCTGTATATATTCTGGATACAAGTTCTTCATCGGACTCGCGATATGCAATTATATGCTCACCGCCTGTTGTTCTTCTTTTCATTTTCTTAAGAGTATCTCTTGCAAGGCAAAGTTTTTCATTTTTAACTAAACTTTTAACTTAAGTCCCATTTGTCAACTTTTTCTTTATGGGCTGTGCTTTGATGCCATATCCAGTGTGCTTTTAAAAAGACAAATTTTCAGGAAGGAACGGAGAGTGGATTGTCTGCTGCAAACAGTGAGTTGAAACTTACATATTAGGACCAAAAATTTCATAATTTTGGATATAGTGACCTCTCTAAATAGTGTATCCTAGTATCTAATGCTAACGTAAGTTTTTCAAATATGGTGTGAAAGCCTAGTTTTTCCATGGAAATTATTTACTGATGTAACAGCTGAGAGTCCAGCATTATAACATACTGACAATATGTGTGATGCAATGATAATTAGCTTCTGGGTAAAACCCTTATGTAGTATCCAAGCAGTATAATGCACAATCTATGAAGATGGGACTTTGTCTTTTATAAAACTGCATCAAACATATGGCACAATGTCTGGTACATAGTATATCTCAACGAATTTTGGCTGAAGGAATGAATGAGAAGGGAAAGATATTTAGTCTATTTAAGATATGAGCTGTAGCTTATGCTTTTGTAGTATGCATCCCAACCCCAGTGGAGTATGCACTGAGATGCCTGTGATGAATTCATATGGGGATGTCAGGCACTAACTGGGAAATAGGTCAGATTTCTAACCCCAACATTAACTGAGAGATAGTACAGCGTAATGGATTCTGGAGTCAGACTGCCTGGGTTCCAATCCTACCTCTGACACTTATTTCCTAATACTTAACTGCTCTGTGTCTCAGTGTCCTCATCTGTACAATGGGGAGTTCTACTTCATAGGGAACCGTGCTGAAAAGGGTACCTTTTTCCTAGCACTCCTATTCTCCTAGGTTATTGTAAAGATACAATCAGTTGATATATGTAAAGTCCTAAGATGGGAGTCTGCAACCTAGTAGTTAATATTATAGTTATATAATTGTGGTAGTAAGGTACTGAAAGTTACAGACCATGGCAAACTATTTTCATCCCAACAATTTTTTAAGCTCAAGCCTCTGGGAAGCTTGTCTTTGAACAAAGCACAAGAAAATAAGCTTGCTTTTTTCTTGAGTTGGTACATCCTCTTCATTTCTGTCTAAATCACATGCCTGCAACTGTGGGAACTATAATATTGCCAGGTCTTCCCTTCAGACTCTGCACCATTTGAGATCCAAGAAGAATATGTAGAGTTCACCAGCATCTTCTAAGGATTTTTGTACTGGGGAAGAATTCTACAAAAGCAGAACTTTTTAAAGCAGTCAGGGCTTCCCTGGTGGCGCAGTGGTTGAGAGTCCGCCTGCCGATGCAGGGGACACAGGTTCGTGCCCTGGTCCGGGAAGATCCCACATGCCGCGGAGCGGCTGGGCCCGTGAGCCATGGCCGCTGAGCCTGCGCGTCTGGAGCCTGTGCTTCGCAACGGGAGAGGCCACAACAGTGAGAGGCCCGCGTACCGCAAAAAAAAAAAAAAAAGAAAAAAAAAAGCAGTCAAATAACCCTGATTGTGTAATTCTCAGGGGAAAACCATACTATTTCCTTTTAAAAGTGTTGTTGATGCCTTTTTTCTATGAATGATCCCCTGGCTATTAAACTGTTCCTATGCAATTTTGCAGAACATGGCAGGGGTCTAATGATTACTTTTTGTACCACGTTAAAGAAGTATAATAAAAACACCAAACCACAAATCTACATTGAAGGTTTGCAGTGTTGAACTAGTGGAGAATCATGCTTGAATATCATTTGCTTATTGAAATGTTGCAAACTAATTAAGACTCTAAAATCATGATTGGATACTACTTTTACAATTTGTTTCACGAACTTATTTCAGATAAAGGATTACAGTGCCACAGACCAGAGAACACATAAACTGATTCTCAGAATATGTTTCATCATCCAGCAGAATTTGAGATCAAAACAGAAAACAAATAGCTTTTAAAAACTTAGTTTGGTCTTTTATAAACCAGACAGATGAAAAAACTAAAATCTCCAAATGAAAATTAGGTAGGCAATAATTAGAAAAACAGGATGGTGAAAGAATGAACACTGAAGGTTTATTAAAGTTCTTATTCAAGTCAAGCTGATGTCAGGTGGAACTCTGTATGTATAATAAGTAAAAATGTTTTCACCTAGATTAATTATGTGGTTGGTATGAGGTCCAAGAATATAACGATTTCCACTATAATAATTTTTACCTACTATACCTCACTAGTATTTCTTAAGACTGATATTGATATCTTCCAGCAATTGAATGAATTCTAAAGTAGAATAAACCCTATCTCTATTTGTCTATCTTCCCCAAACTGATCTACAATTATAATGATAATTCAATTGGCACTGCCGTTTTTTTCCAGCCAATCTCAAGTAGCCCCAAAAAATCAATAAATAAACTTAAGTAAAGTTTAAAAGATTAAAATAAAATGTATGCTGAGAGACTTCAAAATACAAGGTTCAAAGTCAAGCAAATATTTCAAACCTCACTTTATACCATTGCCAGATTTGCCTCGATACTTCATCAGAGTAATTGTAACATTTGATTCAAGCTGTACGCTCAGAGTAATAAAAGATAAATACAGACACTTGAAATCTGTGTACTCCTTTTTCTCCTGCACTGACCCCAAGAAGAAATATGTTCTTATTTCATGAAATAAATATTATTTTATTGGATGTCTGCTTTCCTTAAGAGGTCAAATCCTTAATTACATCATTAATAATTATGTAGACATTTACTGCCTGCAAGGCATGGTTTCTTTGGAAGCAATTTAAGAACACTAGATATTTCAGATCATTTATCTTATTCTAACTGGCCCACTGGTTAGAAGAATAATTTTCTAATCCTTCCAGGCAGTTAACATAGCACTTACTAGGTTATTTGTAAATAGGCACTTTTTCCTGAGACGTAATAAATGGAAAGAAATGTCTGCTTAATAGATTTAAGGTTGCATAATGTCTTAAGTCTTTAGCCCATTACACTGATTGCTTGGCCAGAGAAAATGGTGTGTCTTATGTATTTCTGAATGCCCAGTGCCTAGAACAGTACATCGTTCATAATAAATATTCAATAAATGCTAATTGAACTGAAGTGTAATTGAGCTGAACAGATGTTTTATTAGAGTCTGAGACATTTCTGGCACCCATAGGGGTAGCACAAATTGAGGAAATTTTTAAATGCCTAGGAATGTACCAACACAAATATATCTGATCAAGGTCCTACTGCTATGAGTAAAAACATTGATTTAGAAGCAGAAAGGCCTGGGTTTGGATTCTAGCCTGTCCTTAAGAGTTGGGCGTCACTGGGTAAGTTATTTCAATTCTCTATATTGGCTTCCTTATCTAAATACACGAATAACGATTCCTACCAATACATCACAGAGTTACGTGATAATTAAATGAGTTACGATTAAAGTAACAGGTGCACAATAAGTGTTCAGTATGTCTTGGTGGTGACGGTGATGATCGTGACAATGACAATGCTGATGACATATGTCTACAAACCTTTATTAATGCCTTTAGATTGTGCGTAAATTCACTGTAGATACAAGCGGATGTGTGAAAGACTATTCTAGCACAGGAGAGGAGTTAGGAAGGATGTAGAAAATAATGAATACACCAAGAGGCATTTATGCAAAGATATGCAAGGCACCACCCGATCTGTCAGTTTGCTTGCTTAGGCAGTGGGTTTACCTATGCATGGCTTTTATTTTGCTTGGGGTAATATTCCATTAGCATACATTTCCTTAGGGGGAGATGCTGAGAAACAATGCTGACTGGCAAGAGGAACGTGTCAAAAGGAAAAGTTTGCAACAGGGGTTGCCTTTAGGTAATCAAAAATAACTGAAAGTGCCAAGGGGGAAGATAGCAGAATATTCAAAAAAGAGTCAAATTCCCATTATATTTACCTCTCAGAAGATACAGGAGCAAACTTGCTCCAAGGCAATCAGGGGAGGTAAATCAGTGCTACTGAGCAGCCTTAAAATAGGAACGCTGGCATTGGCCGCCTGAGCATCTGATGCGTTCCTCTGCTTACAAACCTGGCGTCCTGTGATTTTCCAATCTAGTTTGCGCAGATCAGCCAAAGCTCAGGAAACCCCATTTTTTCTTTCCCGGTGAAATTTCACCAACTGTGAAAGCTTAATCACCAGTCTGTTTCATACAGCAAGCGAAAGCCTGGCTGACTTACGAGATCTGCACTAGGCCTATCAAACCCATCCTTGGACATCTGGGTACCACGGGGCACTTGTGTTCAACTCAGAAGTAATTGTACATTGTTTACCATCAGGCTTGACAGAGGTTCCAGTAATGTCATACAGATGAAATTTCAGCAACATAGAAAGGGAAGTCTATTCTGTTTCCCTCATTAATTGCTTTCCCTGAAATCTCAAGTCGGTAGGGAATAATTTGGACCCACTCTTCCAAACTGAGATGTGTAAATGGAAGAGGAATATGTGTGATAATTTGCCTCAAAATACAAAACCTCCAAAGTTAGAGAAAGAAATATTGTTTCTCTAACTTAGAAAACGCTCTTCAATTCTCTTCATTGTTCAGTTATAATGGAAGAGGATATCCTGACAACTGACTTTGGCAGAAGTTGTTATGTGTGCAAAGGAAGATGTAAACGGAGAAAAATATAAAACTTTCAATGTTAATCTATATTTTAATACCCAAGCATATCTTGACAAACTTTCAAATACAGAATGCATGAAATCCATAAAACATTTATGAGCATGATTGCATTACTGTTTCTAATTTATTTTCCCCCTCAACAAAATTCTGCCTTTGAATTCTTATTTATTATGCCTTTTATTCAACTGAGTACCCAGGCAAAAAATACAATAAAGCTTTGCTAATTTCACAAAATACTGAAACTGCAAATAGAATTCCACTATCTTTATGTACTCCTGGTCCTATCTCACAGCTTAATCTAAAAACCTAGTTAAGGAAGGCATGATTTCTTAGACCCTTATCCTGATAAATTACTTTCAGCACCTCAGAGAAGAAATTTTCAGACAAAACTCAGAAATAACATTTCCACTTGTTCAAAAGAAGTCAAAGGGCTAATTCACAAAGATCAAGAGATTAAAGAAGACAACAAATGTGGCCAATGTCTTGACACAATCCTTCCAAAGCAAGTATGTCTCCTACCCTCTTGCAAGGTCTAGAACTGAATCAAAATCTTGCGAGAAAGTTAAAACTACTTCTAGGTGGTCATCTTTATTAGGTCAACGTTTTAAAACGTACTGTACTGTCCTAATTTCCTAATCTATGTATCTCCTTCTGCTGAAGGCATATGGCGCTCTCCAGGCCACCATTCTCCTCCGTACATTACAGAAAACAAACGCTTTATTCCAAACGACTCCTCTCTCTATAAGGACTTTGACTATCGGTTTTAAGAATTTGTATAACCTGCCTCGGAATTTGCGGTGTCTGTAGAAGTTGTTGAGAGCAGTCTCTGTTAAAATGCTTATATCTCTCTTTACCTTCTACCAAAGGCATGACTTTTAAAACTTGAATATTCATTATAAACCACGCTAGAGATTCTTATTAGAGTTCACATTCTTATTTTAATAGGTCCATTTCCATTTGTTCCCTAGTCCTTAATGTCAGCAACCTTAGATGCTAAACACAGGAAAGATAGTAAACAGAAGGAAAATCCAGATAAAAAGTATATAAATAGACATAGTAACAATGTTAAGTGTTGCTTATTTCCCAAAAATGGCTTATATGGGAAAAGCACACATACTACCATTACTACATAAAGTCTATGGGATAGGTTATCATCTAGAATCAGAGCTTTCAACTTACTAGTTTATTTCTTTTTCTCCCACTTGAAACATACCGGCATGTAAATTCTCATAATAAAGTTCAACATTATTACCATTATTTTTATTCTTATTCTTACATGAGACTCTGAATTCTACTACAAAGGAAACATTTTTAAAAGTCTTCTAGTTTTCATTGTTACATTATTGTCAGTATTCTTTCCTCTTTCTCTATTATGTTAACTTGATTCTCCATATATTCTAGGAAGTAAAATATAGTCATCCTATTAAAAACAAAGGTTTGTGTCATAATCTAAAGGGTATGTGTATTATAATATATAATATGCACGTGCTTCCTTACGTGTATATCTCACATATCCACATTTAAGTCAATCGTAATAACTGCGCACAACAAGAATAACTTTTTTTAAAGCTATGTTTGTATATCATTTGTTTAATTGAGACACTATACTTTGATGGCAAGTGTGAGCAAATAAAACTGGCTGAGGTCTTTGGTTTAACTTTGGTCATTAACTTTTCCTTCTTTATTTGAAAAGAAGATGAGACTTTTGTCCATACTTTTAGAGGTTAAAAAGGCAATCTTATTTAATTTTAAACAGCGCAGAATTTAATTTTATACACATTAAAACATAAACAGAACTTGAATTCATGACTTCAGCATATTAAAACTCCACCCTAATGCAATAAAAATTTTAATTGCATAAAATATAGAATTGCATTTTTGTGAGGTTAAAGGAATGCCTGGGATGAGCCTGAGTAGTTAGCTGGGTGTTCCTGGATCTGGCTGTGATCCAGTCCCGCCTGCCACTTGTCATCACCTGGTGGCTGGTGGTTTAAATGAGAACGGGAACAATTCCAGGTCCTAAGACTGGCTGAGATTTCCAGGATCAAGATCAAGATTCCGAACTGAGTTTGTCAGTATTGGTTTTATCAGCTCAATTTGTCTAAGGAGAATACTGGGGATGAAGGGGGCAACTCTCTGCTTGTCCACTTGAATTTTGTTTCAGCATTAGTAGATAATGATATATGTTATGTATAATAATTAATAGTATGATATGGCATATATAATGGCAGATAATCACATAGATAATCAATAGATCAACTGTTACCATATATGCCATACCATGCTATTATATGTGATCATCTGCTATTATATATGCCATATCATACTATTAATTGCATTATGGTATAATATAATTATATTATATACTATATATAAGCTAATATTAACTTAATGTTATAACCTAAAAATATTGTATCATATATTACGTTTATATTATATAGATTAAACAAACAGTATCAACTAAGATCAAAGGTATTATATATTATATGTACCATATATTATATATTATACTCTATATTATATTATAATTATATATATATAATTATCTGCTAATTTAGTAAAAAAATTTGAGTGGAGAGAGTTGGTGTTATGTAATACCAGATACACTGAAGATGTGTCAGATATATACAGTATCTGATAACTGATATCTATTTATCTGCATCTATATATATCATTGGAATATAAATTTTAAAAGTAGTCACAGAAAATTTTGACAGAGATTATGTGCTCTGTCAAAGAAAAACCAGAGATGGATAGTAGTCAAAGCGGTAAAAACAGATTCTATTCAGGAATCTTGCAACTGGGGAAAAGAGACCTCAGTATAGAACTGGGCTCAATTCTGAACACAATAAGGAAAAGTGGGGCTTTATAGCCAATGAGCACAGCAGTGAGTTGGTGGATGGAAAATTACTAAGAGGGTGGTGTAATCCTTGCTAAAATGACCTAAGAGGATTCTTGCTGAAGCCTGGCCAGGATGATCAGATATCACCTGGGGGTGATAAAGGATGAGGAATTTGGTCAGGTATTGAGGGTGATCAGATCAGATATCACTGGGGCTTCTGTCTAACCTGACTTAGCAGGATTCTTCTAAAAATGGACACTACAAGGACAGAGATGAAAGCCCAAGGTGTGGCCTAGTGAAGGAGAGGGTTCAGAGGAGTTTGACTAAAGTTTGGTCAAGGAGAGAATCTTTGTCAGCCCCAAGTATGCTAATATTTCTCAGTGTATTTTGAAATAACTCACAGCCTTCTTCAAATGCAAGTTTTCAAAGATACCACATATCTGATAAGGGTTCCCTGTAACATTTTTTTAGCATACAGATATTAGCTTATAGAATTTAGGACAATTTCTGTTTAGGCAGATTCCATAAATTGGGGCCTGAGTTGAACTACATTCCTGTCCTTGAAACTTTATTCAGTTACCAACTATCAAGAAAAGTAGTCTAGTTCTTATTTTGATTCCTAAGCCATAATTTTATATAATTTGCTCTTCATTCCCAGGCCTTCTCTTCCTAGCATTTTAGTTTTGTCCCTGGAGCTGTCCTCAAGACTTAGTGCATCATTTTACATATTAAACATACTCAGAACTCATCGTAAAAATGCTTTATGTTCATGACTGACTAGAGACTGCCTTCAGCTACATAGTTTCTGAACTAAAAGTCACAGGACAAAAATGGCACTCTTTGTATAGTAAAGAAAATGCCAACTTAACGATGGGGCCTGCCTTAAAGCACTTGGTATTACCGTATCAGCTCTCAGTACCGTCCACTTTCAAAGCCACTGGCCTCAATTCAGATCATGTTTTAATTTGCCTTAAAATTATACTACATACTATTTCTCTTGGGCACATTTTCAATTACCCAGTTTGGCAAAATTTCTTGACAAATCAAATCAGCTCTGAATAATTTTCAAGCATTCTCAAATCTTTCCAAATATGGGTAAAGAGTTTCCTTGTGAAGGTTTCTTATACTTCTCACATGAATAGCTGATTCCGCACCATTTCAATGGCTCTCAAATGCTAGTGGAGACACAGCCTTTGAAAATAAAACCAAAAGTTCATTCATGACAAATGAATCCAGGGAAAGACATCGACAAAACTATGGTATCTGCCAAAAACAAACAAAAGGTAAAAACTGACGAGAATCAAAGGGTAGTAAATCCAAAATCCAAAAGTGACGTCGTTTTATACAAAATATAGCTTTTAAAGATATGTAATGAAAGAAATATTTAACAAAATTGTTGACTTTTCAAGCACATATTAGAAAGCATCATTACAAGTACTATTGTGGTTTTATATTAGTGTGATTTTTTTTAAATGCTTGGATTAATGTTAGAATGCCCCTTTCCTTTATTAAGCTCCAAGGTGAGTCTATTCCTATTTTTCTCAGCATGGTATCTTCACTCCCACCATTGAACCTAGCACAGACTATGAACTTAATAAATACATCTTCAACGAATGAATGTAGGCCTAACAGGAAAGACTGATTTATTTTCCCCCCACCTTTACTGAGGTATAATCGAGACAAACATTGTGTTAGTTTAAGGTGTACAATGGGATGATTTGATACACATGTATACTACAAAGCGATCACCACAATATGGTTAGTTAACACATCCTTCAGCTTATATAATCACCATTTTTTTCTGTTGGGTGGTGGTAAGAACATGTAAGACTTACTATCATACACACTATGATACACAGAAGATAACTGACAAGAGCTTGCTGTATAGCACAGGAAGGCCTATTAGGTGCTCCGTAATGACCTCTATGGGAATGGAGTCTAGAAGAGAGGGGATATATGCATATCTACAGCTGAGTCACTGTGCTGCACAGCAGAAATGGACACAGCATTGTCAGTCAACTCTACTCCAATAAAAATAATTAACAAAATAAAGACTGACTCTCTTAGTAACTTGCAAATATACAAGTGTTGTTAACTGTAGCCACCATGCTGCACATTAAGTCACCAGAACTTATTCATGTTATAACTGAAAGTTTGTACCCTTTGACCAACGTCTCCTCACTTCTCCCACCCTCCAGCCCCTGTCAACCACCATTCTACTCTATGCTACTACACGTTTGGTTTTTCTAGAATCCACATATAAGTGAAATCATACTGTATTTGTCTTTCTCTTATTTCACTTAGCATAATAACCTCAAAATCCATCAGTGTTGTCATAGATGGCAGGATTTCCTTCCTTTTGTGGTTAAAATAATATTCCATTGTATGAATATACCGCATTTTCTTTCTCTGTCAACAGACAGGTTGTTTCCATGTCTCGACTACTGTGAGTAATGCTGCAACGAACATGGGAGTGCAGATATCTCTTTGAGATAGTAGCTTCATTTCTTTTGGACATATATCCAGAAGAGGGATCTTATGGTAGTTCTACTTCTAATTTTTTGAGAAGTCTTCATACTGCTTTTCAATATTGGCTGTACCAATTTACATTCCCACCAACAGTGGACAGGGTTCCCATTTCTCCACATCCTCACTGATACTTGTTATCTCTTGTCTTTTAGATGTTAGCCATTTTATCAGGTGTGGGGTGATATGTCCTTGTGGTTTCAATTTACATTTACCTGATGATTAGTGAAGCTGGGCATCTTTTCATGTATTTGTTGGCCATTTGTATGTCTTCTTTGGAAAAATGTCTATTTAAGTTCTTTACCCATTTTTCAGTTGGGCTATTTGATTTTTGTTTGTTTTTGCTATTGAGTTGTGTGAATTTCTAATATATCTTGGATATTGACCTCTTGTCAGATATAAGGTTTGCAAATATTTTATCCCATTCCATATGTTGCCTTTTCATTTTGTTGATTGTTTCTTTTTCTGGGCAGAAACTTTTTAGTTTCATGTAGTCTCTCACTTGTTGATTTTTGCTTTTCTTGCTTGTGCTTTTTGTGTGATATTCAAAAAATCACTGCTAAGACCCATGTCAAAGAGCTTCTTCCTTATGTTTTCTTCTAGCTTTAGGGTTTCAGGTCTTACTTTTAAGTCCTTAGTCCACGTTGAGTAACTTTTTGTGAGTGGTATAAGATAAGGATCCTGTTTCCTTCTGTCATGTGTGAATATCCAGTTTTCCCAACACCATTTATTGAAAAGACTCTTTTCCTCACTGAGTCTTCTTGGGTTTCTTGTCAAATACTAGTTGACCATATATGGGCTTATTTCTTGGCTCTCAATTCTGTTCCCTTGTTCTATGTGTCTGTTTTCATGCTAGTATCATACCATTTTGATTATTAGAGCTTTGTAATATAGTTTGAAATCAGGAAGTGGGATGCCTTCATCATTGTTGTTTCTCAAGATTGCTTTGGCTATCTGAGGTCTTGTTTGGTTCCATACAAATTTTAGGATCGTTTTTCCAATGAAATTTTACTAGGGATTACATTAAATCTATAGGTGGCTTTGGGTAGTATGGACATTTTAATATTAACTCTTCTGATCCACAAACACAGGATATCTTTTCATTTCTTTCATCAATGTCTTAATAAAGATTTCATTTTTGTTTTGTTTTTGTTAATTTTCATTTTATTTTTGGCTGCACTGGATCTTCATTAGCTGTGCACAGACTTTCTCTAGTTGCAGCAAGTGGGGGCTGCTCTTCGTTGCAGTGCAGGGGCTTCTCATTGCAGTGGCTTCTCTTGTTATGGAGCACGGGCCCTAGAGCGTGTGGGCTTCAGTAGTTGCGGCATGCGGGCTCAGTAGTTGTGGCACACGGGCTTAGCTGCTCTGAGGCATGTGGGATCTTCCCAGACCAGGGATCAAACCCGTGCCCCCTGCATTGGCAGGTGGATTCTTAACCACCATGCCACCAGGGAAGTCCCCATCAATGTCCTATAGTTTCAGTGTATAGATCTTTCTCCTCCTTGGTTAAATTTATTCCTAAGTATTTTATTGTTTTTGATGTTGTTTGAACAAAATTGTTTTCTTTATTTCTTTTTCAGATAGTTCATTGTTAGTGTATAGGAATAGAACTGACTTTTGTATGTTGATTTTGTATCCTGAAACTCCACTGATTTTGTGTGTTATTCCTAAGAATTTTTTTTTTTTGGTGGAGTCTTTTAACGATTTTCTACCTATAAGAGCATGTCATCTGCAGAAAGAGACAGTTTAACTTTTTCTTTTCCAATTTGGATGCCTTAAGGCTGCTTTTCAATCCTCGATTTTCTTTTTGTTATCTGATAATAGGCAGGTACTCATGTAAATTCCATGAAAAACTCTTTGAAATACTAACCATTATTTCAATGACAAAAATAACAACAAATAAATTCATGGAGCACTTAACTACCTATTAGTTAATTTCCCACATTGTGAGTTATATAATCATCACCATAGGTATTAGTAGAGATCTTAGCACTAGTCTTATTTTCACAAGGAATCTGAAGTAAAAGAGGATTAACTGGGTTGCAACAAGTCAGCTAACGCATGGGAGAGCCATATCTTAAACGTCTTTCTATTAATATCGTTTATAAATTCTATGCTAAAAGTTCATCTAAATAAGTAATTATAATATTAAAATACACGATTTGAAATAAAAATTACATAATGTACATATGCTTCCCAAGTAATTTAGTGTTTTGCATTACTTTTTATATAAAATGCTGGCTTTATTGAGAAAATCTTGAGTTGGAGACATGAAGACCACAGTTATGGTATAACCTTGTATGTGTGTATGTATCTCTGTGTGCGCTGTGAATGTAGGATGGGTAGAGTCTGGGTGAAGTCACAGACAGGCAAGATGGGTTAACAGTTTTATATGGGCTATGTCCCATTGTTCAATGTCAAATTTTATGAACAAAAATATCAAACAGTTGGACCATAAAATACACTTTCTTATGGCCAGTATCAATTTCTGTTTATGCAAATCTCACCTCCTGAGAGGATGTGAAGGATATTTGAGATCACTTGCTACCTTTGAAACATTAAATGCCTGGGAAGTACCTTGCCATATAATAGGTTCTCAATGAACGTTCACCTTCACAAGCTGCTGAACTCCAGACAAAAAAAGAAAAAACAAAGCCAAAAAATACAGCTAAGAAAGAATAGCTAATATTCCTGCAATCAACAGGATCAAAGTTTGAAAGAAACAACTATAATATGAATAAATTCTCTTTTCTCTCCCAAATGAATTATTCTAAAAACACTTCAAAATAAATGAAAGATACATAAAGAGTTCAAAAGCTGTATGACATCCCAAAGCCTGATGTACCTAAAAGGCTAAGTTCTATCTCCTGAAATAACTATTTTAAAACTCTAACTAGAACATAATCTCATTAAATGACATAATGCAAAAGTGAACATAAAAACTGTACAAGAGAAACATTAAACACTTTTCAGAAGAAGTTAATGTTTATTACCATAGTCTTTGATATACCTCTCATATCTAGGTTAAATGTTGCATAAATGTAGTGCTGTGCACCAAACTAAGTCAGCCTAGTAATTTCTTATAAAATTCCCCCACTCATAGTTTATAAAGTTTGGCAATGACTTGTAGGTATTTTAGAGAGAGATTTATCCTTGAATGTTTTCAATGTTTAAACTTGAAAAGAAAATAATAGAGGTTCCTACCCGACTATAACAGCAAATACTTGAATCCGCTTCGGTAGGTAATTTAAAATAAATGCATATATTTTAACATCACTTTACAGAGTGCTTCATTTCCTCATATATCTCTGCACCAATTATGCAAATGTCTTCCAACTACATGTGGCAGAACTTGTTAATATTGTATGCCTACATGCTTAGGCATGAGCTACTTATGCTTATTGATTACTTAGTGGTAACAGCTACTTAAATGTCAAAAAGTGGAAGCTTGATCGGCTATGAGGAACTTAGATGACGTAGCATCATTGAGGAAAAAGACACAGAATGCTGCCTTAGTTTGCTCGGGCTGCCATAACAAAATAGCACAGCCTGGGTGGCTTTAAACAACAGAAATGCATTTTCTCACAGTTCTGGAGGCTGGAAGTCCAAGTCAAGGTGTCAGCAGTTTGAGTTTCTTCCGAGGCCTCTCTCCTCATCTGGAGAATAGCGGCCTCCTCGCTGTGTCCTCACATGGTCTTTCATCTGTGAATGCACCTCCCTGGTGTCACTCTGTGCACCTGAATTTCCTCTTCGTATATGGATTCTGGTCACGTTAGATTAGGGCCCTAACTCTAACTGCCTCATTTTAACTTAATCACTTCTTTGAAGGTCCTGGCTCCAAATAGAGTCACATTCTGAGGTCCTGAGGGTTTGGACTCAACATATGAGTTTTGAGGGGACACAATTCAGACCATAACACACACCAAGTAACCGTAACTCCCAGGTTTCTTAAATTCAGATAATAGTTGGTAACTTGCTCTCTACCTCCATGTACTTAGAATTGCCGGTACATTAAATAATTATTTGGGCATTATTGTAGGGATTTAATCATTTGCAGAATCCAGCAGTACCTAGCTCCTGTTCTTACGTTTAAATGTGAAACAAGTTAAGTTTCCAGATATGACCAGATTTTTAAAACAGGTAAAAGGTATAGCAGTAATTACATTACTTCCAGGTAAGCAATGTAGTCACAATTGCATTAGAAATAATTTAATTACCGCTGTACCTCTTAACCGTGTCTGACCACAAATCAGGCACAATGCGGGAACTAGTAATAGTCACTAGTGAAGAGATTAAACTCAGTCCATTCACTCACACATGTGTTTCTTCTTATCCATTGATTTTTTTATGAAAGAAAACCTCCTGTGCCAGAGTTACGGATTCAAGAAGAATTAAAGCCTAATTCCCGCCTTCAAAAGGATCAGACTCCAGTGGAGTCAGCCATGGAGGTAAAGACCTATTTGATCAGTGTTAGAGGTATTTGAGAACAGCAAGGATGGCACGTAGGAGGTCAGGATCGATCACAGGTGCCGAGGTCAGAGAAGGCTTCACCCAAGTGGTGGCAAAGGGACTGAGGCTTGAACGAACATGAAGTCACTGAACTCCAGGAGGAAAGCACGTAGCCCAGGTTTCCGTCCTCGTGTGCTTGTCCCATCCCCGACTTCTTGAGTCCCCACCCACCACTGTGTATAAAATACTCAATTCGATGCCATCTCATAACATCTAAAGCCACAATGGCTGCCCATCCTACTGCTCACTTCATTTGTCCTTTTTTCTCTTTCCACCTGTTTTCATGTTGCATGATTTGTTGATGTTTTTCTTCTTGTAAATGATTTGCCTCCTGCTCTGGTGGCCAAAAGGTGAAGAGCCAAACACTATGTAGAAATTTGTCATCACCTGCTGCCTCATATGCATTAATTCAATAGATCTTGATTAACTGAGGGTTCTTTATAATATGTATCCATTCTAGGGCAGTGGGGTTTGGTAGAAAAGTGATGTAGTAAAATGAGCCAAGCTCTGGACCAGAAAGACCTAGATTTCTAATCTTCTGGGCTTGAACAAATAATTTCAATTTGCTGAGCTCAACCTCCTCATTTGTAGTTAAAAAAAAAAAAGTGTTGATTATAAACTCTACTTGGTTTAGTTGTTAACATATGAAAGCACCAAAACACAGTAGGTACCCCACTAGTAGATGCATTACCACCATCTTCCTCCTCTTTTAGACCTTGCTTTATCTCTTCATTCCTTCTGACACTGTCCTAAATTACCTATTTAGATATCTCTTTCTTTCTAACATCAGCATCCTCTTTCCCTCTAAACTTTCCTTCCTAGAAAAACAGTGATAACTTTCCTCAAGCATCACCTGATCCACTCCCACCCCTTCCGTGAACAGTAGACACTTCTGCTCTAATTAGATCAAATCCTTGTTTATTTAATTGCTTTTATTTCTCTCAATATATTAATTTGTATTCACAGCTCCAGCCATGAAATTGCATCTATTACTCTTCTCCCATTCAACTTCAAGTACTGCGTCTCTGCAAACAATGTGCCCATGAATAGTGACTGCCTAATAAAGTTAAACAAAATGTACCCCTGCCCTTACTCTGATACATTACCACAAAACATACCTCTTCCCCCTACCCAGAATGCCTCCTGCACAGAACTCTCCAAGAGTTTATTTTGTTCCAAACATGAGCCCTGTTCAATTCTTCAGTAGAGAACAGTGATTCTCAGCCCTGTTTGCATATTAGAATCACGTGGGGATTTTTAAAATATATATTGATGCTAGGGTTCAAAAGAAATTCAATTAAATCAGTGTGTTCGAGGATGCAGCGCACTGATATTTTTTTAAAAGTTCAGCAGGTAATTCAAATGTGCAATCAGGGATGAGAACCTGTGAGTGGCAAGCAGCTACACAGGACTGTGTCTTTGGGGCTTTAAGTACTTTCATTTATGCTCATCCTATCTCCTTCATTAATTTTATTGTTGAATGCAAAGACCATTTCCCTGTTAAGTTTGCCCAGGTACTAGATGCATGTCCTTAGGCAAGTCATCTAACCTCCCATAACCAGTGTTCTGATTCTCAGAACTTAATGGGGCCTCCTACTCCCAGGGAGTGTCAAGAATTAAATGAGAGTGCAGTTGTAAGGTAAATATAGAGTATTCAACACCTGCTTAAGAATCACCCACTAAAAATAAAATGCCCTGCCTCCACAATCACCCTCCCCAATCCGCCCCCTTTAAAAAAAAAAGGAAATATGAAAGACATGCAGATGGAAAAAAAGCAAAAGGAGACTCTTTGCTGAAAACATAAACTTCCTCTGTCAGAAGAGGCACAGATTTGGGACCTCCCTGGTGGTCCAGTGGTTAAGACTTCACCTTCCAATGCAGAGGGTGCGGGTTCGATCCCTGGTCAGGGAGCTAAGGTCCCAGATGGCTCGCAGCCAAAATACCAAAACATAAAACAGAAGCAATATTATAAACAATTCAATAAAGACTTTAAAAATGGTCCACATCAAAAACGTCTTAAAAAAAAAAAAAGAAAAGGCACAGATTTGTATTGTAAATGAAGTTCAGTAATATAAGAAAATAAGTTAGTAAATGCTATTAATGTGGACAAATGTGCTGACAACAATCTGCTGCTGACATTATTCTGAACACAAGGATAACTAATGTATTAGAAGAGCAAATAGGGTCTGAATTAATGCAAACTACTATGAAATAAATGTACAGCTGTTGCAGAATCACTTCCCTGGGATTTAAGATGCACATAATGTTAAAAGTAAAAATATTTAAATTCAAAAGTAGCGCTCTCCAGGACCCTAGAACCTGCAAAGATGGAACCATTTCTATCTGTCTGCATTTTTGCAAAAAGGAACAAATTTGGATATAAAGAACTTCCAGAGTTGAGAGTGATGGTCAAAGTCATCCAAAACCATAATGCTGTAGAGGTCTCATATCTACTGAACTCAGAGATAACAGTGAGAAACAGCATTTGCCTCTATTGTACTATAACCAAACAAACAAGAACTAAAAATTACGTAACTAAAAAAACAGAATAAGCATCAAAGGACTGGGTTTAACTATCCAATTTCTTTAATTTCCTGAGAAAATTTTCAGTAAGTGGTCCATCATTACTTGAATTTTTCCAGTAGCAATAAACTTAAAATCTTCCTGATATTGGCTGAAAAGATTTCTCACAAATTCCATTCATTTGTGGTAGAAGAATCTTGGTGATTCTCTGGAGTCCCATCGAGACCAAATAAAACAAGTTTAACACATGTTCTACGTGGCAGACTTTTAGATGCCTGATGACAACTTTTACAAATCCCAGGAATCTTTTCTCAAAAACTTATGGTTTTTCCACTGTCAACACTCTATTCAGCAATAAAACTGGCATTAGAAAAATGGTACCCTGTGGCATCCTGCCATCTTCCTTCCTTCCTTGGACCATAGGGGGATCTGAACCTGGTTTACACAGAGACAACAAAGAAACTGATGATAGTAGTAGATCAAAGACCTTATTTTAGATCATCCACTTGTGGTGTACCCTGACCTTCTCGCTTCTTATAGAGTAATTGGGCATTATATTCAGATCCAGTATTCCGTGATGATGATGACTTTTATCATGCATTAGTGATGCCTCTTGACTCCAATTTTTGTTAATCATTTCACAGTCTTACAAATGCCAATGTTTTAGTGGTTTTTTCTTTTTAGTAAAATTCTAAAATTTTAAATTTAAATCATAAATTTTAAATTTAAATTATAAAATTTTATAGAGAACTAAAATTCTCTATAAAATCACTACATCATCAACTATGAAAACTGCTACATATCATAACTCACACTTTTCAAGTATAACTTCTTAAGATTTTCCGTTGATTCTTGATTTCCTGATATATTTAATGTAGGTGATATGCCTGAACAAAGCCACATTTATACTAAATAAATGTATGTGCATACAAATAAAAATTGTATATGTATTTCTAAAAGAAAGTCTTATTTTTGAAATGGTTTCCTTTGAAAAAAACATCAACTGTAGAATGTCAATTATAATTTCTCTTTTACCTCAGATCTCAATCACACATAGACAACTGAACACCAGAGCCGCTGACATGCAAAAGGTTGCTAATAAAAATTCACAGCTGATATTGCAGCACAAAAAACATGGAAATCTGAAGAACACGGCACCAAGGGAAAATAAGACGCACCATGGGCCTCCTGACCATTACCAGGCATTTTCTACTGGAAGTCAAGTAAGTAAGCCGGAGAGCCAATGTCTCTCTTTGTCTCTTCATTAGAATTTGGGTTTGTTCATATCTTAAGTTTATTTAGGGAAGGAGTAAAGCAACTTTTTAAAAATGGACTTTTCTTTGAAAAAAAAGTTGCAACTTTAACAGATTGGAATGTTATTTTCATGGTGCCCATCCCAGGTGCCATGTAACAGACTGTCTTTTACTTAGAAACCTCAGAGGACTCAACAGCACACCTCGTATCTGTCATTCTATTCCAATTATCATCACAGCAATACTCAGAAAAAACATTTGATGTTAATTCCCTTGCTCTAAATTGTTCCTTTTCCCTTGAAATTGTCTATGGTAATCTTTCTTTTACACACTTCTATTTCTCATTTAATGGCCTCCATGCTCCCACCGGACTCTATTTTCTGAAGTTCGAAGACCCTACTTTTTAACACACACACACACACACACACACACACACACACACACACACACACCCCTTACTCTTTGTTGATATGATATAAAGTTCCCAGTGTCAAGAAGGCAAACAGATGACCAAGAAGCACATGAAAAGATGCTCAACATCACTAATTATTAGAGAAATGCAAATCAAAACTACAATGAGGTATCATCTCACACCAGTTAGAACGGCTATCATCAAAAAAATTCTACAAAAGTGAGAGAGAGAGAGAGTGGCATGGACATATATGCACTACCAAAGATAAAATAGATAGCTAGTGGGAAGCAGCTGCATAGCAAAGGGAGATCAGCTCGGTGGTTTGTGACCACCTAGAGGGGTGGGATAGGGAGGGTGGGAGGGAGGGAGACGCAAGAGGGAAGAGGTATGGGAACATATGTATATGTATAACTGATTCACTTCGTTATAAAGCAGAAACTAACACACCATTATAAAGCAATTATACTCCAATAAAGATGTTAAAAAAAATCTACAAACAATAAATGCTGGAGAGGGTGTGGAGAAAAGAAAACCCTCCTACACTGTTGGTGGGAATGTAAATTAGTACAGCCATTACGGAGAACAGAATGGAGAGTCCTTATAAAACTAAAAATAGAACTACCATATGGCCAAGCAATCCCACTACTGGGTATATACCCTGAGAAAACCATAATTTGAAAGGATACATGCACCCCAATATTCACTGAAGCACTATTTACAACAGCCAGGGTGAGGAAGCAACCTAAATGCCCATCAACAGAGGAATGGATAAAGAAGATGTGGTACATATATACAACGGGATATTACACAGCCACAAAAAAGAACAAAATAATGCCATTTTCAGTGACATGGGTGGACCTAGAGATTGTCATACTGACTGAAGTAAGTCAGACAGAGAAAGACAAATGTATGATATCGCTTATGTGAAATCTAAAAAATGGTACAAATGAACCTATTTATAAAACAGAAGTTGAGTCACAGATGTAGAAAACAAACTTGTGGTTATCAAGGGGGAAAGGCAAGGGGAAGGATAAACTGGGAGATTGGCGTTGACATATACACACTACTATATAAGAATAGATAACTAATAAGACCTACTGAATAGCACAGGGAACTCTATTCAGTTCTCTATAATGACCTATATGGGAATAGAACCTAAATAAGAGTGGGTATATGTGTATGTATAACTGACTCACTTTGCTGTAGAGCAGAAACTAACATTGTAAATCAAATATACTCCAGTTAAAAAAAAAAAATTGAAGTTCCCAGTGTTATTATCAGCTATAGCAGTTCTTAAACGTCTTAAGCAATCTATATACCTACTAATAAATTACACTTTTAATTACTAACAAATTAATTAAAAATCTTTTAGTTCTTCCCTCATCTCATCTCTCAGTGCAAAAGAAAGATGGAGTATTGGGCTATAACGGGAAGCATGACCAAGGTCCAGTACACTTGTAAAGTAATTAAATTATTTATTAACACATAAAATTAGATACTCTTTATTTTCCATTCCACTACTGAGAACCAGAGAAATGTACCTTATTAAAATTTGAATGATCTGTCTTTACTCCCTTACACTCATAACACTGTGAGAAAATTGAATGTAATTACTATTTTCCTATCCAGGCAAGAAGAAATCAGGAAACAGCTTTATTTCAGGCATTTGAAATATTAATACCAATAAGGAAGACAGGAGTTCTTGTTCTATTCACTGCTTGTTACCTTAGATCAGGGAATACCTTATTCAAGAATTAGATACAGTTATTTTTCTTTCTAGAGAACAAAGTATATTCAGGAAAAAAGTAGGAAGAGTTCCAATTTTTAAAAAAGTTTACATAAGGGCTTCCCTGGTGGCGCAGTGGTTGAGAGTCCGCCTGCCGATGCAGGGGACACGGGTTCATGCCCTGGTCCGGGAAGATCCCACATGCAGAGGAGCGGCTGGGCCCGTGAGCCATGGCTGCTGAGCCTGCGCGTCTGGAGCCTGTGCTCCGCAACGGGAGAGGCCACAACAGTGAGAGGCCCGCGTACCGCAAAAAAAAAAAAAAAAAAAAAAAAAAAGTTTACATAAGACTTCTGTTTTGGGCTATGATGGAATAGCTCAATACACACCAACAATCACACAGAGAACAAAGTAGAAAAGTCAGATAAAATACTGTTTGTCTATCTATCAATCCACTGAGTGATTGCCATAGAACTGCTGAGTCATAGAGAAATCTGCAGGTCGGGATTTCAAAAAGATGGAAGCACGGGGACTAGACTAGAATCTGCAATCTCTGCCCTTAGCACATTTGACAATTCCTGGAGTGAACCTGGGCTAAATTCATGCAGTCATAAACATAAGAAGCCCTATGAAGCCTGTATTAGTTTCCTAGGGCTGCTGCAACAAGTGACTATTAACTTGGTGCTTAAGACAACAGAGATCTAGTCTCTCATGGTTCTGAAGACTGGAAGTCCAAAATCAAGGTGTCAGTGGTGCTGATCTCTCTACAGAAGCTGTAGGGCAGAATTTGTTCCTTTATTTTTCTAGCGACCGGTAGGCAGCTTTTGCCAGTCCCTGGCTTACAGTCACAAAAGAACCTGCTTCTGTCTTTTTACTTTGCTTTTTCTCTGTGTTTTCTCCAGTGTCTTCTCTTCTGTCTTATAAGGATCCTTGGAATGACATTTAGGGCTCACCTGAGATAATCCAGGATTATCTGTTCATCTAAAGATCCTTCAAGTTAATCATATCTGAAAACATCTTTTTTTCCAAATAAAGTAACATTCACAGTTTCCAGGGATTTGATGCAGGTATCCTTCTGGGAAGCACTGTTCAGCCTACTATAAACCCAAGGAAGATAATAAAAAGAAAATCATGCATGAGCTCATTCAGAAAAGCAGAATCATTAAAAGAAAACTGTAATAAATTTGTTACGTGGAAACGAAAAACTTCTCTTCAGAAGACACTGTGACGAATGTGAAAGTGTACAGTACACAATGGAGGAAATGATTGTGTGAAACAAAGAACCCATAATCAGAATATGTTGACAACCAAGTACTCTTAGAGATTAACAAGAAAAAGGCAGAGTGACCACCGGGAAAATGGACAAAGACCTGAAAAGGAATTTCACAGAATAGGTATACAAGTGGCTGACAAAGATATGAAAAATCGTCTTTTGCATTTAATACAAATTAAACGACACATGAGACACAGCTACTCTCCCACCTAAGTGGCTAAAAGGAAAAAAAACAATGGCACCAAAAGTGACACAGGTGTGTAGAACCTAGCATTCTCCACTGACACTGGGGTCCCAAGCAGTACAGCCACATTGGAAAACTGTCGGGCAGCTTTGACTAAAAGTGATATATATGAACACCATATGACATAACAATTCTGCACTGATCTTTTAATGCAACAAAGTCACTCACAGAAATGACTGTCGACATAGAATGGATAAATAGATCTATCATAGCCAAAGGATGGAATGCTTTTTAGTAATGAAAGACAATAAACTATGTGTATATTTGTCAGTAATATTCAACGTGGATGAATCTTACAAACACAATGTGGACTGAAAATATGTTATTTCTGCATAAAGTTCAAAAACAGGCAAAACTAGAGTATGATGTTAAAGTCAGAATATTAGTTACCTTGGAGAGTGTATATAACCGAGATGGGGCATAAAGAGGTATTCCGGGGCCTTAGGAATGTTCTATTTCTTAATATGAGTCCTGTGTAGATATGGGATTATATTTTAAGGCTTCATACAGGGAACAGCAATTTATGCTGATTTCCATATATATATTATAGTTTATAAAAATTTACTTTAAAAATAAATAGGATAAACTCATTTAAAAAAATCAGTTCCTAAAAAACCAAGAAAGAATAAAACTGCGAAGAGTAGTCTAAACCAACTTGAACACTCAAGTTAAAGTTTCTACATAAATTTTATGTACATTATGCCACGATAGCATAGGTTCAAATGGAAATTTAAATTCAAACTGATGATTTAGTTCCCTCACTAATTCTTCAAGCACATATACATGTCATACCCAAATTAGGGTGGGACTGAGTAAAATATACAGGAATATACAAGATGAAAAAGGCACTCCCATGATCTTGAATATTTTATAGCCATCACAGAGAAAAGATATATATGTCTAAAATATCTAAGGGAGAATGCAGTGGTACAGATGTAACGATTTGAGTAAAAGGAGGATCATTAAAGATTAAAAAATATTCAAGTTTCCAATGTTCCTTGTAGAAGTAAAAGAGGGTAATTATGTAAAGATTCTGCAACAGTCAGGTCAGATTCTGAGGCTATTTCTTTCCAAATATCAGATATGTCTCTAGAAATATCTGGCCACCAGCATTGTTTTCTCATTAATCACTCTGGACACCTGGCCGTTGGAAAATATTTTACACTCGCTTCATAGTTCTCATTTTCTGTATAAAACCTATTTCCAAGTAAAGTTCAAAAGTGTAATGCAAGGTTCTCATCTTTGCATATTTCCCTTAGTTAAGCAGAAGATAAAGAGGAATTTTCAGAAATCTGAGATAGGGAAACAAATTACCCTCACCTATCAAAAGCAAAGATGCAATGTGGTATGTTTATTTTCAAAATTCTTTTAGGGATATTCGTCACAGAATGATTTTTTTTTCCTTCACTGCATGAAATGAGGACTGGAATTAGCTTTCACAATCCTTTTGGGATGCTCACCACTGAAACCAAATATTTAGGATCCTTAGAGATCAACTAAAAGGAACTAGCCAATAAGTCTGCATTTTAATCCATGACAAATATAAACATATATTTACAGGTATGTATATGGAAATATTTTTTAAAAACATTAAGTTAATATGCCAAGTCTTATCAATCATTGGGGCTAGAGGGAGGGGGTAACTGGGGAAGGGGCTTTGATAAGGGCAACATGCGTTTTCAATGTTATATACAGTCTTATTTATAAAGTATTTATAATGTGCATAAATCTGTATATTGCATATTCTTAAAGTTCTAAAATATTAGGCACATCATATTCTCTTTCAATATATTTTCTAGGGCAGAAAGAGAAATGAAAATGAAAGACTGAGAAGAGCATTGTTCTTAAAGCATGTTCACCATTGCCAGTGAAGAGCTAGACATAGAAGGTTCTGGAATATAACTCACTTGCAGAATGGCAGGGTACAGCCGTTACTCATCCAATCACACTGCAGGTCACACAAGACTCTGCTGGGGATGCTGCATAACTCGCCTCTGCCCCCAGTTGGAATGGTGAAGGACCTTAGAATTATCCATTCTTCCCATTGTTCATTTCAAATAAATAATGCAAACCTAGGACATTCAAATTCCCCTACTCAAAATTCTTAAGTGAAACCATAGATACCCTCTCCAGAGGTATCCTAATATTCAAATAATAAGAGTAAAAAAATAACAGTAAAGTAATTTAAATTCTTCATCTAGAAAACAAAAATGCCTTCCAAAAGATTTTTCATGTATAACTGCTCAGTTACCAATCTATCTCAGAGTAAAAGTTTGTTTTGAGAGATATAACCATTTAATGAGAGTCCACGGAAATCAGGAGTTAATCAAGATATGTGTTCCCATTATATGTATAAAGCCCCTCCCTTCAGCCTCTTTCTAAATACATTTTTACCACTCAAGGAGCACATACACAGTGGAGGGGAAAGGGGAACACCCTCCCTCAGATGTTGCAGGCTAGCGGAGGAGACCCTGAGTCTCTTTTCCTCAGAAGGTTAAGTGGTAGCAGTAGTAGCAACGGCAGCAGAATGGTCTTGTCAGTGTAGCTTCTAAAAGCTTTGGAGGAACTGCAGAGGAAATGTAAATTTTTCCCTTTACTCTCAGTGAGCAGATTTTAGTTAAATAGAAGTCATCCCTCTCCAAGTGTCCAAGCCTCCCTTCAGAGGTTTAGGGATGTTGATACAGGTTACACCACTGAAAGATTACAAGGAGAAAATACCACTTCTCATATTCTCCTTTCAGAATCAGGGGAGAGGGACAGGCAGCGGGGAGAGGAATCCCAGAAGGAGGAAAACAAATGAGGATGAGAGAAATCCACTCATCCCGTTGATTTCTGTACCCATAACGCCTCTGAAGAATTTCTGATAAATGACCATATAGACTCAGTATCTCTGCTTCACTTTTTCCCCTTTAGTAAAGAAGTAAGGAAAAGTAGGAACTAAATAATTGAAGAGCAGGCAAGCAGAAAGATGGAGTATAAACAGAGGCACAAAGGATGTACGTGGTAGTCCTTGGACATAAAAACTAAACTTACCCACCGCCCGACCCCTCCTCCCTCACACCCACCCCATGCATGTGCCTACACGCGTGCCTGAGTGTGTGTTGCAAAGGAAATGGCCCAGGTCATTTGATTTGATACAGGACTCAGTGGACTATCAATGACCCTGTAGATATGATCTTACTCTCATTAATATAATGGGAACCTCCTACACTGAAGGGAATCATGCATTCTCAGCTTTTACAAACAGTGTGTACTAACCTCTGAAAAAATGTCAATGCCCTAAGATTATGGCAAGGTAATGCTGAGGCTGTTTCAGCGATGTTCCTATGCACCCTTTAGCCGAGAACAAAGATTCCTCCTGCCCCTACTGACTAGAGCATTTCTGAGCTGCCAACTGTGCTCTATGCATCCCCAATTCATCTTCATAAAACGACTTACTCTGACGTCGCCTACTCAAACCTTCAATAGCTCCCCTTTTCATAATGTCCAAATTTCTCTCTATATATAGTCTGGTATCTCCGTTTACCCTGCCAAATGCTTTTTAACTGACACATATTTTGGTCAATTAATCTTTTTTATTTTTTAATTGGGGTATAGTTGTTTTACAATGTTGTGTTAGTTTCCACTGTACAGCGAAGTGGAGTTCCCTGTGCTATACAGCAGGTTCTCATTAGTTAGTGTATATATGTCAATCCCAATCTCCCAGGTCATCCCACCCCCTCTTCCCCCCCCCACCCTGGTGTTCATATGTTTGTTCTCTACATCTGTGTCTCTATTTCTGCCTTGCAAACAGGTTCATCTGTACCACTTCTCTAGATTCCATATATATGTGTTAGTACACGATATTTGTTTTTCTCTTTCTGACTTACTTCACTCTGTATGACAGTCTCTAGGTCCATTCACGTCTCTGCAAATGACCCAATTTCATTCCACTTTATGGGTGAGTAATATTTCATTATATGTATGTACCACATCTTCTTTATCCATTTGTCTGTCAATGGGCATTTAGGTTGCTTCCATGACCTGGCTACTGTAAATAGTACTGCAATGAACATTGGGGTGCATGTGTCTTTTTGAGTTCATTTAATCTTTATTTTTAAATTTTTACATGATTTCATACTACTACAGACTGTGCCCCCAGCTTCATGTGTTAAAGCCCAATCCCCAGTGTGATGGTATCTGAAGGTGGGGCTTTGGGGAGGTGATTAGGTCATGAGGGTGGAACCCTTATGAATAGGATTTGCACTCTTATGAAAGAGCTCCCTGGCTCCTTCCTGCATGTCACAGACAGCGAGAAAATGGCTGTTTATGAACTAGGAAGCCAGCCCTCAGCAGACCCCCAATCTGCAGGCGCCTTGATCTTGGACTTCCCAGTCTGTCTGTAGTATTCTGTTATAGCAGCCTGAATGGACTAAGACACAGACTTACATAAAAGTTACAAGAATAAACCAAAGTATTCCTGCAAATCATTCAACAAGGCTGCCTGAAAGTTATATTTTACTATACACTACACTGGATTATTTTTCTCTCTCTCTCTGCATTTCCGACCTCTTCCTTCCTCCCTCTCTCTCTTCTGCATTTCATAAACAATGTAACTTAACACTGAAAATAATATCCTCATCTAATTTCCAGGCCTTTTTGAGATTTTGCTACCTATACCAATAATGCAAATCCAAATTCATACCATATTTTGCATTCAGTTATTATGACTCTTTTTCTCCTTTAATCTGAAAGAATTCCTCAGTCTTTTTCTGTATTTCATTACTGACCTTTTTGAGGTTATTTTGCAGAATGCTTTAAATTTGTGTCTGTCCCAAGTTTCTTCTTGATTCCATTAGATAATCCCTCAGGATTAGATTCAGGGTACGTAGCTTTGGCAGGCAGGGATACCATAGAAGTGATGCTGAGTTCTTCCTAGGGTATCATAACAGGAGGCGCACGCTGTCCATTAGCCTCATTACCGCTGATATTTGACTGTTTAAAGTGATATCTGCCAGTTCTTTTCATATGTAAAGTTACCATTTTACCCTTTGTAATTAAAATGTATTTTGTGGGCATAGACCTTCAGATTATGTAAATATCCTGTGCCTCCTCAAATATTCATCCACTAGTCTCAAAATTCATCGATATTCTTGCCTGACTAAATTATTATTATGATGATTTCAAATGTGATTTTCAAATTCCATCATTCATCGTATATTTATTAGTTAGCTCTTTTCTGCAAGGAAGAGCTTTCCCTTCTCATTCATTCATTCATTCACTCACTCAAAGCAGATTTATACTTTATCTAATAGATTCTAATACTTAACTATAATTTATTTGAAGTTCCAATCGTCCAAGATTTGTCTAGTAGGAACCACTTCAAAATGGCCCCTGCATTCTTTTGCAGTAACCTTACCATTCTTTGAGTATTTTCTTACTTTTGGCACAAGAAGATGTTCCAGTCTCATCTTGTCCTTTTCCTAACCCAATCCCAGAATCAGCTGTTTTTCCAAGGAGCCCAGGGTCATTTTAGTGGAGAATGACATTTAGAAACCAAAATCTTCGATCTAGGCGTATTCATTGCTACTGAGGTATCACTGCTTCTAGACCCTCTTCAGGAAAAGTTGAAAAATCAATGTATGTTTACATACAGACACACACATATACACATGCACACATATACATATATGCATGCATTCCTTTATATACAGTGTTTTTTCCAGCTTTTAAATAAACATTTTATATTTATAGAAAAGTTGTGAATATATTTAGTACAAAGAGTTCCCATATATTCCACATCCCACTTCCCATATCATTTACATCTTACATTGGTATATTTATCACAACTTAATGAACAAATATTGATACCTTACTACTCAGTAAATTCCATACTTTTCCAGATTTCCTTATTTTTTTATCTAATGACTTTTTGTTATCCAGAATCCCATCCAAGGTACCACATTACATTTAGTCATTATGTCTCCTCTAGTGCCTGTTGGCTATGACAGTTTTTCACCTTTTCTGTCTTTTTGATACCCTTGACAGTTTTTTTTTTCTTTTCTTTTTTTTTTTTTTTGCGGTACGCGGGCCTCTCACTGCTGTGGCCTCTCCCGTTGCGGAGTACAGGCTCCAGACACGCAGGCTCAGCGGCCATGGCTCACGGGGTCCAGCCGCTCCGCGGCATGTGGGATCTTCCCGGACCAGGGCACGAACCCGTGTCCCCTGCATTGGCAGGAGGACTCTCAACCACTGCGCCACCAGGGAAGCCCCCCCCTGACAGTTTTGATGAGTATCAGTCAGGTATGTTATAGAATACTTTTCAGTTGGGGATTTTCTGATTTATTTTCATGGTTGGACAGAGGTTATGTATCTTGGAGGAGAAGACAGAGATAAAGTTCATTCTGATTACCTCGTACCAAGGGCATATACTGTCAAGGTGATTTAACACTGTTGTCAACCACAGCCTCTCGGTGGAAGAACTGAAGTCATGTTGGTCTGGCTTCTCCATTGAAAAGTTATTATTTTCCCCCCATACTACAATCTGGAAGAAAATCCACACGTGCAGCCACACGTAAAGGTTGGGAAGTTATTCTATACCCACTTGAGGGCGGAGTATCTAGATAAATTATTTAGAATTCTTCTACTTGTGAAATTTGTTTCTTCTTCCCTATCAATCAATCTAGTCAATCCTTTATTTATATCAGTATAGACTAACGGATATTTATTTTATATTTTGGGTTATAAGGCATACTACTTTATTTTCTTGCTCAAATTGTTGCAGCTTTGGCCATTGGGAGCCATTTCAGGTACGTCTGAGTCCCTCTGACATACCCACATCACTGTGTGTGTATATGTGCATGTGTGTAAAAAATGTTTAGCACTTCCTCTTTTTTTTTTTTTTTTTGCATTACAAGATACTCCAGGCTCATTACACCTCAGTCTTAGGTCTTATTATTCTTCTTTTCTCCAAGAATCGCTGGTTCCTTTTATTGGAGAATGGTATTAGAAACAAGTGTCTGGGTTCTAGGTGTGCTTATTGCTACTGTGATGTCATTGCTTCTAAGCCCTTTCAGCTGACAGAGTAAGGAAATGTATGTTTATATAGAGCAACCCATGTAGACAGACATATCTATATATATTTCTGTACATATCCATCTGTAGCTACATTAAGCAAAACTGAATTCATCCTGATGTCTCAAACCTATTACCACGTGGATCATTCTAGCCTTTTTCTCTTCTTTATCTGCAACCTTCCATTCCAACAGTGAGAAACCTGGCTCCCATCATCCACCATCTATTTATTTAATTCTTCAATTCCAGTATACACGTATAATGGTTTCAGAGTTGTTAACGTACACCCCTCCATGTGGGAAACAATCTAATCACCTGGAGTTCCTTTTGCCCTTACTCTTATACTTTCCAGTCATTTCCAAAGTTACTTAGGTAACTGCCCACACTCTTCAGTGAAGTAATTTCATACAGTTTAACACAGATGGATTATTTTGTCACAGTATGAATTCCATCCTAGGATCCTAAATTATTTAAAAAAAATAATTTTCCTTATGGCTTTCCTGCAGATTTTCTCTTTGTCTTTGGTTTTCTGAAGTTTCAATAAGATATACCTAGGTGTTTTTGATGCTGTTTTTGGTATTTATTCTTGGTATTTATTCTTGAGCTTCCTAAACTGCTCCATTCTCCCCTTCTTCTCCATCTGTCAATTACATCATGTTATACCTTTTGAAATAGTCCCATGGATCTTGCATGTTCTATTCTATCTTTTTCATTCTCTCTTCATTTCATGTTGGGACCTTTCTATCGATCTGTATTCCAGTTAACTGATTCTTTCCTCACTGCGTCCAGTCTATGGATGGAACCATCAAAGGGCTCATTCTTTCTGTTACAGTAATTTTTATTTCCAGCACATCCTTTGATTGTTTCTTATATTACTCATCTATTTTTGCATGTTGCTACTTTTCCACTAGAGCCCTTAACAGTTTAATCATTATTTTAAATTCCCTCTCAATAATTCCAACATCTATGTCATATGTGAGTCTGGTTCTAATGATTGCATTTTCTTTTCAGAGTGTGTTTTTCTTCTTGCTTTTGGCATGCCTTGTGATTTTTTGTTGAAAGTTCGACATGCTGTACCGGGTGGTAAGAACTGAGGTAAACAGAACTTTATTGTGTGGATTTATGCTAATCTGAATAAAAGGTGTGCTGTGTTTAATTTTGCTTCTAAGTATAAATATCAAAGGCTTCCAAATTCTTTAGTGACCTTGTTTTTGTCTTCCCTCTTGACTTTGGCTTGCTTATACATTCCTGCTTGGAGAGGGTCTGTGCTTTGCAGCATTTTCAGCTGTAATCTACTGTTATTATAATGGAGCCCTGGTGGTGGGTGCTAATGTCCACGAAAGGAGGAGCATTCTACAATCTCATGATTAAACCTCAGTCTTTTAGTGGCCCTGTGTCTTGGGACTGTGACTTTAACAGTATTTCTATGACACTATACCTTTTTCTGTCCCCTATTCTGTTCTCTGGCTGCCGCATTCTTAATGAATTCTCTCTGTTGACTTAATCCCACCCCCACTTAAATGAGAGGAGGGCTGGAGGAGGGAAGAATTCCCTTCTCCTGGCTAGGATAAAGCTTTAGTCTTGAGCTCTGGTAAAGTTCTTTCTCAGGAAGAGTAGGCGTTTGTGATGGAGGAAACTTGGCATATTTCACAAATGTTACTCTTCCTCTCCCGCTGCCAGTGCCAGAAGGGGATCCTCTGATTATCTTCAACATAAGAACCTGATGGGGTTCCTGAAGGGAGAGCCCATAAAAGTGTGGGCCCAGCCCTCAAGACTGACGCTCCTAGGAGTTGCTCATTAGCCCACATTCCACCTCTAATAATTAGTCACAATTACTATTTATGTGTTCCTATTTGTTTACAGCTCCAGCTGTTTCTGCTCAATATACACAGATCTCAGGTGCTGTATTTCTGTGGATGCAGCTGTCTCTCCAGATGTTAGAATGACATTTTGCTGAAACCTTAGTTCTCTAATGGGTCCAAAAAACTAGTTAATTTTCAGTTTTTCCAGCTTGTCCTTGTTTTAAATACGGAAGCAAAGACTTTCAAGATTTTTACATGCTAGAATTGAAGCTGAAAGTCTCTATCGCATTTTTATCTATCTATACCTATCTATGTATCTATGTATCCACCTATCTATCTGTCTATCATTTATCACATGGTGAAGGCCATAATTTCATAGTGATATTGTCAACTCTAAACCAAAACCAGGGTTTGTTCCATGATTTCCCCTTTCCAGGTTTGAAACTCATTTCTCCAACAGTGCAAAACCTGGCTCACAGAATGAATAAAAAGTAGTTTCGGAATTGCTAAACCATACTTCTGCAAAGAAAACTTTTTATTAGACAATTAGAGTTCAATATGTCTTTATAGTTATTTAGTTTTCTTTTTTTTTTTTTTTTTTTTTTTTTTTGTCTTTTGATCAAAAGCATATGATCCAAATACTCTGTTTGAAAGTTGCTTGAGTAAATGCTGGAGAGGGTGTGGAGAAAAGGGAACACTCTTGCACTGCTGGTGGGAATGTGAATTGGTACAGCCACTATGGAGAACAGTATGGAGGTTCCTTAAAAAACTACAAATAGAACTACCATATGACCCAGCAATCCCACTACTGGGCATATACCCTGAGAAAACCATAATTCATAAAGAGACATGTACCAAAATGTTCATTGCAGCTCTATTTACAATAGCCCGGAGATGGAAACAACCTAAGGGCCCATCATCGGATGAATGGATAAAGAAGATGTGGCACATATATACAATGGAATATTACTCAGCCATAAAAGGAAACGAAATTGAGCTATCTGTAATGAGGTGGATAGACCTAGAGTCTGTCATACAGAGTGAAGTAAGTCAGAAAGAGAAAGACAAATACCGTATGCTAACACATATATATGGAATTTAAGGAAAAAAAAAGTCATGAAGAACCTAGGGGTAAGACAGGAATAAAGCCACAGTACTAGAGAACGGACTTGAGGATATGGGGAGGGGGACGGGTGAGCTGTGACAAAGCAAGAGAGAGGCATGGACATATATACACTACCAAACGTAAGGTAGATAGCTAGTGGGAAGCAGCCGCATAGTACAGGGAGATCAGCTCGGTGCTTTGTGACTGCCTGGAGGGGTGGGGTAGGGAGGGTGGGAGACGCAAGAGGGAAGAGATATGGAAACATATGTATATGTATAACTGATTCACTTCGTTATAAAGCAGAAACTAACACACCACTGTAAAGCAATTATACCCCAATAAAGATCTTTAAAAAAATAAAATAAAATATAGGTTTTAAGAGGGAAAAAAAAAAGAAAGTTACTTGAGTTAGTTCTTCTCCCCCCTCCCCCCACTCCACTTCATTGTGACTATGTTTATTCATTTTAAACAGAGTTCAGTTCATTTATTTCAATTTGTTTTTGCTTTAACTCCACCTCCCCCTTAGTCTTATGAACTTTATTTTTTATTATTTTTCTATTTTTAATATGTGAAACATTGACATGGTTCTAAAAATCAGGTCTGTAAAAAAGATGTATTCACAAAAGTGTCATTCTGTATCTACCACCACCACCCCCAGTTCCTTCTATCCTTTCCACTCAATTCCTACTCACACACTGTAGGTAAACAATCTTAATCTCTGGGTTTCTTTTCTATGTTTCTTACACAAAAGGTAGCATAGTACAGTAATTTTTTTGTACTCTGTATCTTTAATTTAACAATATGTCCTAGAAATTAGTCTACATCAGTTCATGAAACCTTCCTCATTCTTTGTTTACAGCTGCATATGACTTCAGTAGGTGGATATATCTTAGTTTATTCGCCATTGTCCATTCACCACCTCTCCTATGTATGGGCATTTTGATCTTTACCAGAATTTTTCAATCACAAACAATGCCACAATGAATAACCTTGTGATGTATTTTTTATTTATTTATTTTTTGTACTGTGGGAGGTGCATTTTCTGGGTAAATACCTGTAAGTGGGAATGCCAAACCAAAATATAAAAGCATATATAATTTCAGTAGGTATTTCCAAATTTCACTTCATAAGGGTCAATACTAATTTTTATTCCAACCAGCAATATGTAGAAATGCCTGTTTCCCCACAGTTTCACCAACAGACTGTGTTATAATTTTCTTAACACATGACAGTCTGATAAGTGAGATATCACATCTCAGTGTAGTTTTCGGTTGCACCTTCATGAGTGAAGGTGTATTTTTATAGGTATAAAGGTCATTGATATATGTGTTTTTTGTGAATTGTCTATCATGCTTTTTCAAAATTTTATATTGATGTTCTTACCTTTTCCCCTCATTTTTAGAAGAATTCATTATATAGAAGGAGTGTTGACCTTTTAGCTATGATATACAAAATAAGCAATGACAAGGAAAAAATAACTTCAATCAGAAGAGATTTAAAAAACACCACAAGAAACTACTTCAGTTAACTTTCATGCAAATAAATTTGAAAATCAAATGAAATGCATAATTTCCTAGAGAAACACCGTTTACCAATATTCACTTCATTGAATATAGAAAGCTGAAACAGATGAATTTTCCTAGAATAAACAGAGAACGTAATCATAGAACCACACCACACCAGGCCCACATAGTTTCACAAAGGAATTCTTTCAACCTTCAAAAACCAGACAGCCCTCATGCTCTATACTGTACACTGTTAAAGAAAAGAGCATTGATAACTTAACCTAATAAAGACTATTTAAAATGATACAGAATATAAAAATATGCCTAAATGTTAATGTAAATATTCTAAATAAAATATTAGTGAACACAATTATAATAATATGATTATTATTAATAATATCATACCAAGAAAATAATATACCATGGCCAAGTGGGACTTATCCAAGGAAAGCAAGGTTGGTTCAACATTATTCCTAATTTATATAACACAACATTTGACAAAATTCCACATGCATTCCCAATTAAAAAATATATAAGAAAATAGAAACTAATGGATACATTCTTAAAATATATTTACTGTAGTCCTAAAGCCAGCATCTTTCTTAATTGGGAGACACTAAATATATCTCTACTAAGATTAGGTAAGAGCAAAATTTCTCACTGTCTCTATCACTATTCATCATGTAGTAATCAATGAATTTAGACAACAAAAATTAATCACTTGGATAAAACCTGAACTAAAATAAAGTAAAATAATATTTTTGTACAGCTATAGTTATGTATTTGGAAAACCCTGGAGAATCAATGGTAAAATTAACCCAAATAGCAAAAGAATTTAATAAATAGCAAGCTATAAAATTAACATAAATCAATAGTCTTCAGTTACACAAATAATACTTAATTAGAAGACACAAAGAGAGGAAAATACACCATTTACAACAGCAACAAAAGGATGAAATATTTAGGAATCACTTTAATATGAAATTTACAAAACCTATGTAAGGAAAATATTAAAACAGTCCTGAAAAACACAAAGGTTGACTTGAGCATAGGTAAAGACACCCTCGCTCTCTGACAGGAAGAATCAACATTAAAGACGGAACTTCTCCCTAGGTTAATTTATAAAGTGAATGTAATCCAAATAAAAATACGAACATACTAATAAAAATACGAACATACTTCTTTCTCCCTGAGGAGTATTATCTTTCCAGGACCGCCTGGTCAGATCAGGCATGCACTTTTAAGTCTCTTCCCAAAAGTGAGAGCTCTGAACTGGAGTGCATTATTTTAATATTTTCATATGTAGGGTGATTTTTTTCTTTCCCATGGTGACTTTAGGTCAATTTTAGGTCTGCTGTTGGCTCGCCTGTTCTCTCTTTCCTACAGTGCACCCCCCTCTCCCCAACCTCAGATACCCTTGTACTCCCTGAAGGCAGGGGTGCTGGAGACAGCCCACTGGATTTGGTGGTAATTTTTCTACTTGATGTAATTGTAAGTTTGGTTCTTCTCTGTCTTCTAGTTATACTTAACGTTGTGAATTGTGTGTACTTTTATTTGTTACTCTCACTATTCCCTACTGTTTTCAGAGGAGAGGTTGGGAATATCGATTTTACGTGGCCTGCATTGACTTGGCTAGTACCTCATTTAATCTTTACAGGAATACTGTGAGATTAGACTGTCAACTCAATTTCCAGATAAGAAAGCTGAAACTGAAAATTCACACTCTCATCCAGTGTCAAAGAGCTAAAGAGATAAGGAGCTAAAAACTACAGCGTCTGCAGTATTATCTAGGATGCACAAGTTTATTTCTGTGATTTGCCATCTAGGTCTAAGAGAAGGCTGATGCTTCCAGACATGCAGGTCAGAAGTTCTGTGTGCATCCCCTATCCTAGGGCTTCTGGTTTTCATAACCCAGTTTATATAACTAGCATCCCTTAAAAAACAAGTTCTTCATTTTATAAGATTCTGCTCTTTCTGTTTACGGAAAGTCCAATGGCACGCTTATTACTGGGGGTATCAACAAGGTAGGACCCCTTACTGCCAAAAGCAACTGCAGCATTCTCTCCCTTCAAAATCTGGGTCTACTGCCTCGAGAGGCTTTCTTATCAATCAGATTTGTCCTGTCACTTCTTGTTTCCATCTTCACAGTCCTCTCCAAAATAAGCTAACGTACAGTCACGTACAACCCAGCTTATACATATACATTAACACTCAGGGGTGTGCATGTACGCAGGCGCACACACACACATACACACACACACACACACATACACACACAGCTACTGGTGTGGCATGGTACCCACCAGGTTGCTGGACTGTGAAGTCTGGTAAGTCTTAGGAGAAGGGCTGGGCTGTGGAGGGGTACAGTACCCCATCCACCTAGGAGCAGGTGGGTGAGCAACCATTTACCAAGGGTGCTAAACTACTTTAATATCTCCACAACTAGTATATATCCTCCGAATGTCAGCCAAGCAAACGCCTACAAACACACCTACCCTCACATACATACACACACACTGACAAGCTTTCCTTTGTAGGTTATGGAAAAACACACCGAGATCAGACTTCAAAATAACATGTCCAGTAACTTAGCTTAATATAAAAACCTCATCAAGCATTTTCTATGGCTCCCCTTCCTTTGTCCCAGGTTTTCCAAAGGTTAAGGTGAACAAGGTTAAGGTTTCCTTTTAAGGAGAAATCGTTTTCTTTTTTATACAGTTATTTACTTAACAAGCCTCTTTAATTTCAAAATATATATGACATGAACAAAGCATGCAGTTATAGCAAGAAGCATAAAGGTGGTGTACAACTGACAAGAGTTTAGAAAATAAGCACGGATTTTTCTTATTCATATGGCAATTGGAAGCTCTCACTATTCTGGGAAAAAAATGCCAATTGATTTTCTGCTTCCCAGCTTTGCTTTCACAATTCTTTCTACTTAGAATTTTCTGTCCAACTCCCAGTTCTCTCCTCCAGTGTATCACGCCAATGCTTTGAGTCTCATTTCAAATGCCACCTTATCCAGAAAGCTCCTCTAACCCCAATCACTGTGGTCAGAAAAGATATTTGTGATTGATACCAACAGCACTTTAACTACTCTTCCCTTATGAGTTTTTCCTGCTTCTACCATTTCTGAATGCATCTTGTTCACCTCCTTTACTATAAAATGCTTAGTGACTATTTTACACATCTTCCCAAATCCTAGAACTCATATACATGCCCTCACCCTGTCCTGTTGAATAAACACATACTGTATAATAGCATATTCTTTGTGATACGCCTGTGATCAAACTGGAATAAACTTACACAGTCCCAGGACTCTGTGTAAGAAGGAGGACCCCACCTCCTTCTTTTCTCCCACTCTGAGGTTAACTCTCCAATCCCAATAACAACACAGGAGATAAAAACTCACAAAACACAAGGGGTAACAGCAGTAATTCTTCCTCTAACAACTCATCCTAAGGAAAGCACAAACATTCAGTTACACACATATTCATCTCAGCATTGTTTATGATAACCCCAAAATGGAAACATCCCAAATATCTAACAATAGGTGAGTCTTAAATAAACCATGGTACATTTATCCTATGATATACAATGAAGCTATGATAATGATGTAGGAAACCATATAAATGATACATAAAGTGCTCTTAACACAGTGGCAGGACATTATTCAGTATATATACTATAATCTATATCTGCAGAACTAGGGCTGTAAGACTGTACCCACGCTGCAATGGGAGGAATAAATGGGGGTCCTGAACCAAATGGGGGACGAGAGACAGCATCTCACAGGAGACAACACCTAAACTGAGATGACAGATTGAGTGATGATGGGAGGGCAGTGATGGGGGAGTGGTATAGAACACACTCCAGGAAGATGCAATGGTGTGAATAAAATCCCAGAGGCAAGAAGAAGACTAAGTTTGGGGAACCCCACGTAGTTTACTAAACATGCACAGACACCTCGTAAAAAAAAGGCAGAAGTATGACAAGCACAAGGTTCCCTACTTCTGAGCTAGGCTGGATGAAAGCAGAGGCAAGTCCTCATTCCAACCTAAGCCGCAGACTTAGTTCCCAGCTGAGCCTTGAGGCTGCAACAAAGGAACAATGAAAAAACAAGTGATAATGAGAGAATTCATGTAAATATTTGAAAATTAATTATATATGGACTATAGAAAACCACAATGATATTTTGTAATAACAAACTAATGTGGAGAGGATGAAGTTGAGGAGGAAATCATAAACCCTGCCGCTAACGGACAATGTCTTTTATTGAATAAATACTTGGCAGGCCAGTAGTGAAGGGCACTAGGGCGGCAAAATACGTGCCTTTAAACCTGCTTCCCATTCTCGAGAAGACTGATTTCATCTGCCAAGGTTATCACCAACATCTCTGCAGGCTGAGATTAAGACAGTAGCCCCTCCTGGTCCCCAAGACCTTTTGTAAGGTCAACAGCACACTGCAGCGGGCAGCTTGGCTTGCGTGATGCCCTCTCAGCAGCGGAGTGGCTGTGAAATGCAGCAGCTCTCAACCCTGGCTTAGCCCCTCGATAAGCGGTCTGCCCCCAGGAGACATACAGCAAGTCGCGGCCAGCTAACAGCGGGCAGCCGTCTCCCAGAGGACCAGCGACAGCAGATGGGGCATGTGCCCATTGACTCTACATGGGAGGGAAAAGGTGCAATCCCTTAAAGTCCCTGAGAAAAAGCTGACCATTTTCAGAAATGTGATTTCCTGACACTGTGAACGGCAACTCTTTTCCTCTATGAATTCAAGTGGTAGATATGCACATGTGTTTTAACCGGCCCTGGGGAGCCTTGTCCAGTATTTAGTGCTGAAGTTGTCACTCTGACTCATGAAAGCCCAGGAAAGGATAAACAGAAAAGTCACGCAGTACAAAAATCAAATCGGGGCCACAAACACCCAAGGAGACTTTTGCCAAGTGTCGTCAAAGTCAATGGGTTCAGAAAAAGAGCAAGCTCCCTTGCTGCAGGAGGGTCTGGCAGAATCTTTGTCACCATGGCAACCCCACACTCCTCACCCTCCTTGGAGATGGCTGGGAGCAGATGTTCTCATGTTGATGCCTCATCATATGCTGCCCCAACTCAGGCAACTTGCTCCAGTTCTTTAAGCAATTTAAACACAGAAGAATTGGAAACTGGTAATACAACAATTGATATGAACTGTAATATATTAAATGCCTGATATGTCCCAGATTCTGAATAATATATGACACGGACACTGTCCCACGTAACCCTCACCTCGAGCTTTCAGATTTCATGAAACCACTCCATGCTATTGATGATGGGAAATACTGAAGACACAAAAAAGGGCAAATTCCCTAGTCGGTCAAAGCCAGAACAAGGCTTCAACCATCCAGACCTTCAGAGTCTTAACTGTGGGCTACTCCCCTCTTATGAATCAACAAATTTTCCTGGCAACCTGGATTGACCTTCCATACATAGGTGACCTCATGCAAGTTGCTGGAAATGTTTAAGAGCTGAATGAGATGATGTCCAGAACACCTTCTATAGTTGAAACTCCCTGATTCATTTGAGCTCTACCATATGTGAGGCAAGGCAGGCAATTTAGAATCATTAAGACAGTCTCTATTTTCGAGAAGTATGTATTATAGGAAAGAAGCTCAAATTAAAATGTACAGTTGAGCAATTAAGTGTAAAGCTGTGTAGTAATAACTACAGAGAAATAGGAGAAGTAGGGGAAGAAATAAGGAAGTAGTCAATTAAGGTAACATAGTCAGAGCAGGCTCCACCTGCAATGCAGAGAAAGGTACCATGACCAGTAGAGAAAGGGAGTCGATTGACCAGAAGACCCAAGTGAAGAATCAGGAGGCTCCTGTGGATGGAGCAGACTTGAACCTGCAAGCGTCATGAGAAAGGGCAGGGCCTATAGTGGACACCAGGATGGGTATGGACAGCACAGGACCTCAGCTGGACACTATGTTACATGGCCCATTTATGTACAGTCGTCTTGTTGGTTTTACTTTTCTGATTATTTCCCTTAAAGGTTCTTAGCAACAAACATGAAAATCCTTAGGTGGGGAGAAACCAGATTCCATGTCAAGAATTTTGAGAACCTCCCTTCTGGTGAAAAGAGCTGGCCCCCAGATTTCACAAAGCTAGCAGGTGACTCTGCATAATACAGCAGCAATAGGGGAAGCAGCGAGAACTGAACATGTTGTGGAGGAAGGTCAAAGAGGAAGATGAGATGGGAACTAGCTGACAAAGGAGAGAATGAGTTGAAGAGAAGTGGTGACTAATGCGGTGGGGCTGAGCTTGGGAAGATTATTATGTGTCCAAACCAGGACACTTCGGAGACTGAAAAGGGGTGAGATGTGTGATTACGGAAGGACGATGGAATAAACTGGGTTTACTGAGCAAATCAGGGTGGACGGTCACTCTATGCAAAACCCTTCTTCTGTCCTTCCTACTCCCAAATGCTTGGGTGTGACTAGTATCTTTCAGGGAAAACAGTTCAGTTCTGCCTTCAGATTATCACACTGCAAAAAAACAGGACAGAAAACAGGCTGCTCCAAAGGACTGCAAAGCACTGGGTAACTTGGTCAGCCCTGGAAGTTAGATGCCAGCAATCCCCAAAATGTCATCCCTGGGAACACTGTTCTACAAAGTGTCAGTATGCACATAACAACTAAAGTGTTCAATGCTGCAACAATTTTAGGAAACTCCCAAGGAAACACAATTAAGTAGGTTTCTTCAAAGGTGTTCTTCTTGGAAGCCTTTCTATGGCAATGTGCATTATGAGTTTCCGTAGGAGAGAGGAACGTGTGCAGCATTTTCCACTTTTATTTAATCAGAAAATTAATTTTTCCAGCTTGCTCACTGGAAAACCCTGAAACTAATGTCCCATGGTACATAATTTGGAAAATACTCTGTGAAAGGGATAAGTGAGATTTCCAGATATAATATCTACCCACGATGTCCCAACTCATAAAATCAGGGACATCAAAGTAGCTCTGCTTTGAGAAATGGAATATCCATGTGTTGATAAATGGAGTGGGAGAAAGAGGACTTGGCAGGCTGCTAGGTGACTGGATTCCAATCTCTACTCTACAACCTCTTTGAAAAATCAAGCTTTTTTGGATCTCAGTATAATGGCAGGATTGAATTCAACGTCTAAGAGTCTTTCGGCTCATAAATCTTATGATCTCTATGTGCCAATCTAGCATTCCTTTAACTCGTCCAACAAATCCTGAGTGCCTAACAGGTGTCAGGTACTGTACTAAGTTTGAAAGCTACAGGATGAGCAATGAGACCTACTTTGCAGTGTCTGGAGCTGGTATCTTTATCCCGTGGTGATTCCCCACGAAAAGCAAACAGATTGCTTTTTAAAATTGGGCATAAAAACCGTAGATCTTAAATAAATACACTGTTAGGAAAGGGTGTGGATGGAGGGTACCATTGAAAGAAAATTAAATATAGTTAAAATCAATTACCCAAATTGAAAAACACTGAACCATATATAGAAACATACATCAAAGGAAATGCCGGTTGAACGTTCTACTCGAATCAGCACAAGATATTATTTCACGCAAAATAAATACTAATATACTTCTCAGCTCAGGCCCCTCTCTCAGGATTCTCATGCTTGGTCTGGGTGGCAGCAGTGCTGGTTGTTACTTGGCATTTACTTCAGGCCTCCCAAATCGTATCTCCAAATCTTGGACTTCTAGCCTCTCAAAAACTGAGGGATCAGGAATGTGCCTGCTAAGCTGTGCACTGGCCTGTCACCTTTATTCAAGATTATTAACACTCTCTCATTTTTAAAAAAAGTTATTTTATTGATGTAGAGTTGATTTTACTGTACAGGAAAGTGATTCATATGTACATGCTCTTTTTCATATTCTTTTCCATTATGGTTTATTACAGGGTAATGAATACAGTTCCCTGCGCCATACAGTAGGACCTTGTTGTTTATCCGTCCTATATATAACGGTTTGCACGATACCCCTTCAGAGCAGAACTTCCGACAACATCAAGGAATCTAGATTCCAAAACACTCCCTGCCCTCTAAGCCATATAAAGGTAGTCCTGGTCTTCTTGAGTTTTGTGTAAAACTGGTACACTGTTTGCTGGGTCACTGTGTACAGTGCACAATCTCCTAAGCAACAGACACTTCATTCCTTCCTGACATGCATCCACACTCCGGTTGGTTCACACACCCACCGGCCATCCTAATCCTTGAGAAGACACCCCGCCATTCCCCGATGCCTGCCTCTCTCTTCACAAAGCAGTTCGGAAGAGCAGCAGCTACTCAGTATGAAAGATTAGGCAATGGTCTACGTTTTCACAGACACAAAAATGCCTTCAAATGTCATCCGCTAGTGAAAGAATCAGATTACGGCATAGGATAAAGAGAGTGTGGGCTGGGCTTCCCTATCACTTAAGCCACTTGGTTTTCCGGAGCAGAGTTTTTATAAAGCACCAGGGATAAAACTTCACGGCTAGCCCTGTGGCTAGAAAGTCCCCACAGATTTTCTTCCTTAACGAGCGTTGGTTTCGTTTCGTTTTTAATATGTCGGTTGTATTATGGGGAGTTTATTCTTTTCCGAGTTGGCATTTGCCACTCCTGGGGTTCTTTTGGGGGGATATTCTAACATTTGATCAAGCAGGTCCTTTTTATTCTCAGAATGTAATTCTACACTATTTGTTGTAGTACATTAGTCACTGGGGAAATGACAAAATAAAACAGAAAGCTAAAAGGTGGTCATCTGTGACTATAAATAAGTATATATGATTAAAGACAGAGTACAGAACTCCTCCCAATAATTTCACTTGGGGTGAGTGAAATGAAGCCTCATATCCCGAAAAACCTATCATCACCTCCAACCATATTTCAAATTAGCTTTGGCCCATCTATGCCTTATGAATAGATTTCTAGAACAGTGGACACTATTATTTTTCCTTACCTCTGGCTCCCTAATTCTTTTTCCTCCTCTTCCCAAAAATATGGTCTAGGGAATCAGGATTTTAGATGTAGCTAGGTATAGATATAGAGTTAAAGATATAGATATAGACATAGGTGACATAGAGATGTGGATTTTTAAACATTTCCCCTAGATTACATAAGGGATATAAATATTAGTCAATGTCTCATGTATATTTCATTATTTAGTAATAGCTGTCTCAACTCTGTTTTCCTATATAGAATCCCAGGATTCAGTAGCCAGACCTTGGAAACATACCAGTTCAGGAGTAAGAGGGCAGCACAAGCGTTATGCCTGTGACCTCAGACAAGTTACTTAACCTCTCTTGTCTTCAATCTCCGCTGTTGTAAAATGAGGGTAAGCCACTAGTTCCTGACTACCACACAGGGCTGTCCTGAAGGGTGAAATGAAATAATGTAAGTGAAAGAAAGGGTTTTGGAAAGTGCAAAGTACTCTATAAACGGAAGGGGCCATTATCTTTCATCAGAACTGCGGGAAAACATATGCATTTTTCATCCTTATTACATACCATAAACAAATTTGAACTCTACAAATGAAATCAGCCCAAAGTAAACTGTTAGAAATGACAATGAGTTATTTTTCAACAACAAAGAAATTGATTTTCCATAGATGCTCTTTCCTGTTGCATGTAAAGTTCCAGACCCACCAATGCCTAGGTCCCCTCTGACCTGGATATAATTATGGCTGATCACATCGCCACTTGGCTCAGTTTACTATCAGAGCTTGAGGCCACTAAGTTTCCTCCCTATTACCACAGGAATATGACAGGATTTATAGTAAATTGTGCTGTTACCGAGGCATTTTCTTTAATTAATTTGAAAAACAAAAATAGTTCTTTTCAAGAATACGATCTAAGCCTGAAGCTTCAGCTAAGCATATACCTTCCAGTTTAAAAGTTCTATATCTTTTACGATCGTTTTCTTTTTCTTGGTACGCGGGCCTCTCACTGTTGTGGCCTCTCCCGTTGCGGAGCACAGGCTCTGGACGTGCAGGCTCAGCGGCCATGGCTCACGGGCCCAGCCGCTCCGCGACATGTGGGATCTTCCCGGACCGGGGCACGAACCCGTGTCCCCTGCATCGGCAGGTGGACTCTCAACCACTGCGCCACCTGGGAAGCCCCACGATCGTCCTTTTTAAGTGATGCTTTCAAACATCTAAATTGAAGAGTACCAGACACCCTACTTTTGCAGACAAGATCCACGTCTAGAAAAATCAAAATAGCCGCCAGATCCTCCGTTAGGCCTTTTTATTATTTTATTTAGTCCCCAAAACCAGCTATATTGTACCAGTTAGTTATTGCTTTTTAATAATAGAACTATGGTCATGTGAGATGTTAACAATGGGGGAAGTGGGTGACAGATATAAGGGAACTCTTTGTACTGTTTTGCAACTCTTCAATTTTTCTGTAAGTCTAAAATTGGTTCAAAATAACAGGCAAAAAATAAAATAAAAAATATCACAAAATAGCATCCTATTCCCAAGAGTCTGGATACTAGGCCTCAGAGAGTAATCATTTGCCTAAAGTCAATTATCATTTCCATTACCTTATGCTACCAATTCATTCTATAAAGTATTTAAGGCAGTTTGCTTACACAAAATACAAGTTAATAATTGTAATAAAAAAGATAGCTAACATTTTTGTAGCAGTAAGCACATGCCAGAAACTGTCTTGGAACTTGACATAGACCAAATCAATACCTACATCAACTGTAAGATGTAGGTCCCATTCTAATTTCTACGGCACAGGAGAAAATGGAGATGCCAAGGAGACTGGTAACTTGCTCAAGGTCACATATCTAGCAAGTGGGGAAATGAGGATGATACCCAGGATACAGGACGACATTCAAATGGCAGGGAAGAAAGGCAGAAACTAAGAGAGAACATGAAGTGAATCAGGAGGGAGGCAATATGGGTGTTGGGTCAACGGTACAGTTTTCTGAGTACATTCAACAAAAGCCGACCGTATGATCAGGTCGTATCTAGGACCATCCAGTGCTTCTTCTAGGGATCCTCATACAGGACGCTGATACATATAATTTAAAGGACCTAACTCTCATAGCTTTTGAGGAAATGACAGTGAGTTTTGTGGGAAAGAATCTTATAACCTGACACACTATGGGCAAATGATGTCAGCGATTCTGTAAAAACAATTTGTAGGTTGTCAATATTACATGCTCCAGGCACAGAGCTCTCCTCTTCCCTGACTTAATTCAGGGAAAGTTTTCAGAATATCTGGACTAATATTGTTTCTCTCGGCTGCATTTGTGAGAAGTATTGGATGGAAATGAGTCTGAGATTGTGCTCCTAAAGTTCAGGGTTCTACTTCTCTCAATAAACTCACTCCCACTTGCCTTCCTATTCTTCTAAACAGGAAGACACACTTCCCCTCACATCATTCTCCCACCCTCCTGGAACGTCCTATAACATGAGGAACCTTATTTACATATCAGGAAACTGGCCCTTCTAGATAAGTAAAATTCCTATTTACCTGAAATCTAAAATTTTAACTTGCAGCATGATCTTATTTTAGCAGGTGCTCTGAATTGCAATTCATTCAAAATATGCCGCAACATCCCTTGTCTTAATTTTTATTAAGTATTTAAAATCGATGAATTAATTAAAATTCATTATTTAATTAAGCGTAACCTTTTCTTGGTGACTTTGGAAGGCCTCTGGGCATCTCCCTGTCCGTAGTCTTCCATCAGGAGAAATTCTCCTGGGGGTGACTGGAAGTATGTGAGGCCTGATATGGGCTGACACAATGGCTAGAGAACACAACTGGCATTTTATGGGGAGAAATGGAGATGCTAATTATCCTCAAGTACAGGAAAATTAAGAATAATGCAGAACTCTCCTGTCCAAAATCGTAATGAAAAATCCACAGAGCAACCGTCTCTTGCAGAATAGTGAGGAGATTCCCACCACAGTAACCCTGAGAGGAGGTCTCCAGCCTCTGTGTAAACGTCTTCAGTGACAGTGAACTTGTTTTTCTAATCACCATTGCTAGATACCTGTGGGACACGTATTCAGCTGTTTGGCCAAAATTTCATTTCTACCTATTTCTTTTTGGAATAATATGTCATAGAGAAATTATATGCTCTTCTCAATGAATCACGATTCAAGGATATTTTAGTAAATGTTGATGTAACCTGAAAAACCACTTTTGTGTGTAGAAATTGTTTACTTTTTACCAAACTCCCTAAAACTTCATGACACCATGTTATTAGTGGTTCTGCTACTGCCTCTCTGTGTAATTCCTCTACTATGAAGCAGTGAAAAGCTGGTTGTCCCTGAAGAGCTGTCTTCTACTTTCTCCTTTATGGTTTCGCATATCTCCTTTTTCAGAGAATCTGCTTCTCTCTGTACTCTCAGTCTAGTCTGATGAATAACTTCTACTCTGCTTAGCTGTCTGAATACAATCAGGATTAGAACTAAAGTTACCAGGGAAAACCAGGTAACTAAGTCCTATATATCAAACTCCAAGACAATTTGTGGCAGATGAAAGCAGGAAACGTGTGTCGGCTTTACATTTTCATTGTACCCAGTGATCTCTCTCTTGCTGTTAGCTCACACCAGGGGAGAGAGTCAATATGCTTAGTGTGCATATAGAAATGGGTTTCATGTTGTGGACCTACACCTGTCAGCGGGCAGTGGTTGCCTTTACTGCTGCCTTGAGAATGAATTTCAGCCCAAGCCTCACTTAACAAAAAATAACATCTTAACCAATGAAAATTATTGGGTGGGTCTGAGACATGGCAACGTCAGTGTTGTTGGTACACGTGATATGTATTTGCTGACACTGATATGGTAGAACAACTACTGGTTAGGAGTTCTAGATGTGGAATTCAAAATTCTGGTGTTAGAACTGACTAGTTGAGTGACACTGGGCTATCAACATCTCTGGGCTAAAACATCCTCATCAATAAAATTGAAATAATAATTATAATTCCCAATTGGGCTGCTGTGCAAATCAACTGAAGTAACTAAGTTCTATAAATATTTATTGAGTACATTCTAATATGCCAGACACTCTGGCATCATGCCAAGAGTAACACAAGGAACGAGTCAAGGTCTCTGCACTTGAGAAGTTAAGAATCAAGTGGGAAAAACAGATAAGTAAGCTGATAATTTCCTTTTTTTTAATTAATTAATTTTTATTTTTGGCTGCATTGTGTCTTTGTTGCTGTGTGCAGGCTTTCTCTAGTTTTGGCGAGTGGGGGCTACTCTTAGTTGCGGTGCGTGGGCTTCTCATTCTCTTGTTGCGGAGCATGGGCTCTAGGCACGCGGGCTTCAGTAGTTGTGGCTCGCGGGCTCAGTAGTTGTGGCTCGCGGGCTCTAGAGCGCAGGCTCAGTAGTTGTGGAGCACGGGCTTAGTTGCTCCGCGGCATGTGGGATCTTCCCAGACCAGGGCTTGAACCCGTGTCCCCTGCATTGGCAGGCGGATTCTTAACCACTGCACCACCAAGGAAGCCCAGATAATTTCAATATAATGTAGTAAAGACACTGATAACTGAATAACAAAGTGTTAACGAGAACACAGAAGACAGTCACCCCATCAAGTAGGATGATTTCTGCAACAGCTGATACAAACTCTGATAGAAACTGGCTTTATAAAAAGGAAATCTATTGACTAACATTACAGCCAGGGCTCAGACTGTTGATTCAGCAGCTCAGCAATGTCTTCCAGGACTCAGAGTATCTTTACATCTCTACCCTACTGTACGCAGCAGTGCCTTCATCCTGAAGCCAGACCATACAATGGATCGTGGCAGCAAGTGAAATACCTTGCCTTAGCTGTGGCCCTCTTCTCACATCTCATTGGTCCAAACAGATTTAAATTGACACATTTCTGAACCAATCATCTATAAAGGAAATGGAATTATCATAATTGACTGTGACAAGAATCTGAGGTAGATGGTAACTATAATGTTCACTTGAGGTTCTAGACCAGCTTAAAGAGGTAGAGTGGGAGTGGAGAGATGGTTTCCTGTAAGACATCAATTGAAGTTGTTAAAGGATGAGTAAGAATTAGCCAAAGGAAGAAGAAGCGGATGAGCATCTCAGACAGGGAAATAACATGATCATGACTGTGGAGGCAAATTACCATGGAGGTAACAGATAGAGGCAGCACTTACGGTGAGCTATGGATTTCCTAGATGCTTGTTGTTGACTGAAATCTACCAATGGAATAAGAGAAGTATCATGGTCTTAAGATATTCCTAAATTAACTTTCAAACTATTTTTTCTTTAGTTTATGTTTCTTTGATACAAAATGTATGATTTCTCTAAACATTTTTTTATTTCTACTTCTTAGATATCTCTCCACGGAAAATTATGTCATTCTTTGGGCATAGCATACAACTCACTAAGTGCATACAACTCACTAAGTATGGAATGAACAACACAGCACAAAGGGTTATACACTATGAATTCTTAATTTTGAATCATCAATCAGTTAAAGTATATGTATAAATTATTTTAATTTAGAAATACAAAACTTTCTTAAGTAAAATGTTCTTCTAATTGGTTTTGTGTGGGGTGGATTAGCCTATCCAGGAAAGTTTTGCTTCATTATATTTTCCTGAAAACACTCAAATGGGTACAGACAGCACAGGTTATCCTCTGATTGCATTTACTAATTGAGTCATATTGGCTATCTTATCAGTGGAAATTACTCCATCATACTAGAAGTGTGTTTTAATCCAAGTTCTTTACTTTTCCTATGTCTACATAGAGGAGAAAGTAGAGAGATGGTATGTCAGGAGTAACCAGTCAAAGGCCATTTGAAACATCCATATACCACTTTAAAATGCATTTCAGAATGAGAAAGCAAACTTATATCCCTGTGACTAATGTTATAACTAATCCCTGTTAGTAATACTAGTGGCATGCACAGTGGAAGAGGGAAACTCAGAGCATGTCCAGAAAGTTGAAAGTAATGGGAAGGGTGACAATCTCACATTAATTCCCACTGAAAGGTCGGAATGACCTTTTAATCATGCGAACTACATTTTGAAGTATCAGTACAATTTAAGATTTATTTTGCTTTTTGACACAAGGAATGGGAACAGAAAGTAGACTGCCTAGTGAGAATTTCAGAAGAGACAGAAAAAGGAGACAGTCTTTCTATGAGAGACTTAGGCACACTCAGGAAGCAATTTACTCTAAGCTATTTCTAAGTATTATAAATCTGGAGAAATCAGACTGTATTTAGTCTGATTGTAGAATACTGCTGGGTAGTGATGTGAACACAGTCATTTCTTTAGGCATCTCAGCAAAAGAGAAAAGAGACAAAAGCTCTCTTGCCATGTCTAGGTAGGTAACAGAGTGGAAAGAGGATATAATTTAAAATACAATACCTGTTTATCGACATACAACATACAGTAGACATATTTAAAACTACACTGCAGCTCCTCTCTCTTTAGCATTTAAATTGATTCACCAGCTTACATCTACTACCCACCTTCCCGTCAAACATGGATGGGAAAAGTCTGATTAGAATGAGTCTATTTTTCTCTTTTGGATCCCCTCATTGTCACACATTATTAAAGTTTCACCATTAATTTCACTGCAAGACATCTAAATGAAAGGGAATGACGAACTTGGCTACAGGAACTCTCGAACTTACTCTCCTTTACAGTCTGATTCCTGCAGTGTGAATAGCAGCCTGATCTTATTGGCACTTTCAACTGCAATGTCAGGTTCATTTCAAAATTTAATACAACGTATTTGTCATCACCACACTTCCTTCGGTAAGGACACTGACACCAAACTGCTATCAGTTGGTGGTCGGAGAAAGATAGCTTGCTGAAAATGAAAATTCTCTCCTCTAAGCCTAAATAACTCATCTCACATATTATTTGTCTTCTGTTTCTGCAAGAGTACACTATTGCTTTCCACTATTTGATCTTCTAGTAATCCATCTAGGTAACAATAACGAAATAAAAGAATATTTACTCACTGCTTCCTTCTGGAAAGACAGTAATCTATTTCATGGATTTCAAGAATAATTTCCCCGGCAGGAAAGAAGAAACGACAGATTAGAATCAATACCACTGCTGATTATGATGAAGTGTAAGATATGCCTTTCACTGTTCTAGCCTATCTCCGTTATGTAGTAATGTGATGAGGCTGCCCACAGGCCCCTTTCTGCCTGGAACAGTGTTTCGCAAATTATGGTCCCTGGACCAGCATCGTCAGCATCCCTTGGGAACTTGTTAGAAATACCAGTTCTTGAGCCCCATCTCAGATGTACTGAGTCAGAAACTCTAGAGTGCGGGGTGGGTGGCAGACTTTTGTGCTTTTATAACCTCTCTGAGTGATTCTGATACACACCATCATTTTAGAACCACTGATCTAGAAGAGAGGAGATAAAGCCACCTGTCCCTCAACACAAATAAGTCTGTTAACATCCGAAAAAGTCTGATTGTCTCGTTGTTATTCAGAAACATTCCAATACCCTCTGGAATCACTACAAAATGAAAATATGAATAACCTAGTCCTCCCCTGAGAGTCATAAAATGACTCGACTGTTGGAAAACAAGACTCAGGAGGATGGTATAAGTTACTAGCATTGCCTAACTGGGAAAGAAATAGGATTCAACAGTGTTGTTTTGTTTTGTTTTGTTTTTTGTTTCTTTACGTTTTCAAAGGGAAGAAAGAAGCAGTATATTGAAGCCCTTCAGATATTACCCAACAATTGATAAACAGTCAGAGTTTCTCAAAATACTGAACGAAATCTCATGAGAGACTATATCATTTCTTCCTTGTAAGGTGAGTTTTAAATGTCATCAGCACTCTGGTATGATTTGAATTGAACCCTGTATCTCCTAAAATAGTGGATCCACTAAGTATCTTTCAAGCATCCTTGTCTTCGTTTGAGATGTACCATAACCAAACTCTGTGATAAAGACTTATCGGCACGTATTTATTGTATTTATTGGGGAATAATGCCAGGGAACCAGTGCAAGAGTAGGGGAGTGAGACAGGAAAGGGAAGGAGGCTGATAAAGTGTGTATAATTTAAAAAATCAGACCATCAGTAAGTGGTGTTTCATCTCACGGGGAGCTCTATGACACAGCATAGAATATATACCTCAAGGCTATTCCATCTGAGGGGCAAGGGAGTTGGTATTTATACATCAACTCTCAATCACTGCTTGAAACTTGCTCCCTGGCATTGTTAACTCCCTGGCACTTCTAACTGCATATATGGACAAAGAAGGCTCCAGTGACTGAAGAAATTCCTTAGGCAAAGAGATGCAGGTGGTGTCAGTTGAATTTCTGGCTGGCATGCACAGATATGGTAAATTGCCAATAGGATCTGGGCAGGACACAGTAGTACTTGCTAAGTCTGAGTACTCTAAAAAGCCATTTCTCTGAATTTACACTGCTAATATAAAACGCATGTCCATGTTCATTCTCCTCTCTTTTGAATTCCTCTGAACACCTGGCAGCATAGGGCAAAGATTCCCAAACCTTAGGCAAAGGTTAAGTGTTTTGTTGTGGGTTTTTTTAAACTAAAAATAGAAACAAAAAATTAAGAGATTAAGAAGAAAATGATAGTTACTTTTTTAAAAATAAAATCCCAATTACTATTATCGTTTCCAAAATGCACATCTTAATAAATTGTATACTTATTTGAACGAAGCTGCCATTGTTCAAAACTTTTAGAAGACCCATATTTGAAATTTAATTTAGAGGCACTGTATTCTCTATCATGGCTCTCACTGTGTGGTGTCTCTTAAATAGGTTGATTTATTGCAGGAATATACTTGAACGGCAAATACATCAAATACCTGATGAATATCCCTTGTTCTTCCTAAAATGCAAGAAAATAAATACTGTGCTGAAACAGTAGTTAGAAAGTCTAGTTAAAAAAAGAAAAATATATACAGAGAAGTAAAGCAGTACTCATTGACCAACATGAGATACAACATGATCAAAAGGTTTAAAAAATAATGAGTTGAAAACACAACAGGGGTTCTATTTATTGTTCTGGTGAATCACAAAATATTCCGTTCAACAATTTCCCATATGAATGGAGTCTGACCTTATTCTCACAGGTCAGCCCAAGAACATTTCTTGAGATTTAAAGATAAAAATAAACAAAACAAAACTTCCAACTCCAATCACAGACTTAAAAACATGTTTAAACATTTTAATCCAACTCAGGTAAACGATTATTCTAGCATGCTTTCCACCAATTAAATTCATCCCAGAAAAGGCATTTATGGTTGTTAAGGATTGCAAACAAATGTCATTTTAGCTAAGATTAAAGATCACATTTTTGGATTGTTCAAGGTTAATGATACAAGGCAAGAACTCAAAAAAAAAAAATGCCTCTAAAAGGAAAAGCCAAGTCCCCCTTAATGATGGAAAATCATTCCTCATGCTTTCTGTGCAAATATATATACCACTTAAGGAAAATATTTGCATGGAGAAGGTCAGTGGAACTGTGAAAATAATAAACCTTGCATGCAAGGGAGTGGTGAAGAGGTACCAGAGAACTCTTAACTCCTTGTACCTGTCAGCGTGTGAACCTTGTTCTTCCTGATGTATTACACTCTTCTCCAGCAGGGGTATTAGCTTTCTACAAGTGCAGAATGTACACTGCATTATCTCTGAATAAAGATGCTTGATGAAATATACAGACGCTTTTTAAAGACAGCTTATTTGGTAACTTATGGAGCAAAATACGTGGCGAGTACTCAGGGTCCGACCACACCAGTGGGCAGTCTGGTGTTTATCCAATGACTCTGCGGTGTCTACCCACTTTGCATCCTGGAGACATGAACAGTGATAAGTAGTGGTCACCTGCCAGCCACTGGGAATGCTGTCCACTGCCCTGGCATTATGGGGATCTTCCCAACCTGCTCTGGGAAGATGTCACCTGATGCTAAACCTTCCTCTATTGCCAGTGAAACCTAGCAACAATAAACCAGTTACGTGTCAGAGAAACAAAGTTGAAAACAGTGAATTAACTTGAAAATCTAAGGGAAAAATATGTCAGCATGCAGTTTGGATCACACTCCATCTACTTTCAAATGCCCGCCTTTTTACTGAAGTATAATTGATTTAATATGTTGTGTTAGTTTCCAGTGTACAGCAAAGTGATTCAGTTACACATATATGTGTATGTATGTAACTGAATGTGCTATACAGTAGGACCTTGTTGTTTATCTATTTTACATATAGTAGTGTTATCTGTTAATCCCAAACTCCTAATTTATCCTTCCCTCCCTCCCCCCCCTCCCTCCCCTTTCCCATTTAGTAACCATAAATTTGTTTTCTCTGTCTGTGAGTCTATTTCTATTTCATTAGTAAGTTCTTTTGTATCATTTTTTTTTAGATTTCACATATAAGTTATATCATATGATATTTGTCTTTCTTTGTTTGACTTCTTCACTTAGTATGACAATCTCTAGGACTGGAAGAATCAATACTGCTAAAATGACCATACCACTAAAGATTCAATGCAATCTCTATCAAATTACCAATGGCAGTTTTTGCAGAACTAGAACAAAAAATTTTTAAACTTCTGTAGAGCTGGAGAGGGTGTGGAGAAAAGGGAACCCTCTTGCACTGTTGGTGGGAATGTAAATTGATACAGACACTAAGGAGAACAGTATGGAGGTTCCTTAAAAAACTACAAATAGAATTACCATACAACCCAGCAATCCCACTGCTGGGCATATACCCTGAGAAAACCATAATTCAAAAAGAGTCATGTACCACAATGTTCATTGCAACTCTATTTACAATAGCCAGGACATGGAAGCAACCTAAGTGTCTGTCGACAGATGAATGGATAAAGAAGATGTGGCACATATATACAATGGAATATTACTCAGCCATAAAAAGAAACGAAATTGAGTTATTTGTAGTGTGGTGGGTGGACCTAGAGTCTGTCATACAGAGTGAAGTAAGTCAGAAAGAGGAAAACAAATACCGTATGCTCACACATATATATGGAATCAAAAAAAAATGATTATGAAGAACCTAGGGGCAGGACAGGAATAAAGATGCAGATGTACAGAATGGACTTGAGGACACAAGGAGGGGGAAGGGTAAGCTGGGACAAAATGAGAGAGTGTCATGGACATATATACACTACCAAATGTAAAATAGATAGCTAGTGGGAAGCAGCCGCATAGCACAGGGAGATCAGCTTGGTGCTTTATGACCACCTAGAGGGGTGGGATAGGGAGGGTGGGAGGGAAGGAGATGCAAGAGGGAGGCGATATGGGGATATATGTATAGGTATAGCTGATTCACTTTGTTATAAAGCAGAAACTAACATACCATTGTAAAGCAATTATACTCCAATAAAGCTGTTTTAAAAAAATTTAAAAATAAAGTTTTTTTCCTCAAAAAAAAAAAATTTCTATAGAAACTCAAATGCCCCCTTTGAAATGTAGAAAACCTACTCGTCAATGAGACAAGAAAAACCTATATGTACTCTATACTTAGTAGACTTCTTTTGACCCATACTAATGATTAGATGTGCAGAGGAGAGAAATCAAAGCTAATTCACCAATCAAAGTACTGGAAATCAGATTCCAAACCAGAATACTCATTCATGTAATCTATAATACAATTTTCTTAATGAAAATAAATATTACTAACAGAATATTTGCTACAATCACAGGCTGGGTGAGAAATAGCAACTTTAGTGAGACTGATTGAAGAGTATCACTAATAAATCAAATAGAGAATGGGTCAAAGTACTATATATCAACAGAGATAGCTGTAGAAATTCATAGATGACTACTTGAATTTTAAGTAGTCTGAAGTAGATCACATTCTTAAACTAGGCCACAAGATTTACGGATATCAAAACTGCTATTTCCAGTTACTTACTAGCCTCAATGTGGCATAGATTGTGTAATTTTTAAGTTCCCAAGCTAGTGGTATAAAGGAGCTTCTGAGGAACAGAAACATGTCTTTCCAGTGGCAGGAGTTATGCTCCACAAGACACTGTCAAGAGTCCTACAGAATCTTGGGACTTCCCCGGTGGTCCAGTGGTAAAAGAATCCACCTTGCAATTCAGGGGACGCAGGCTTGATCCCCGGTCAGGGAACCAAGATCCTACATGCCATGGGGCAAATAAGCCCACATGCCACAACTACTGAGCTTGCGCACCTCAACTAGAGAGCCCACATGCTGCAAACTACAGATCCCACATGCTCTGGAGCCCACGTGTCACAACTATAGAGCCCATGTGCCTTGGAGCCCACATGCTACAACTAGAGAGAGAAAACCCGCACACCACAACTAGAGAGAAGCCCATGAACCCCAACGAAAGATCCCGCATGCTGCAACTAAGACCTGACGCAGCCAAAAAACTAAAGAAAATAAGTAATTTTTTTTTTTTTTAAGAGTCATACAGAATCTTGATCACGGCTGTGTGAGAATCTCTTGGCTCCGCTATCTGAATGGGTTGTAGACGTTTTGCAAGGATACTGAATGTTCCTTTTGGCATAAGGGATACCTGGAGTGAGTCAATATGGACAAGCCTTTAAATAAAGGACATAGCAAGTAACCTTGGAAATTATAGCAAGCCTCAAGTCCAATTAGATCTAATATGAGTTTGTTTGATTTTTTTAATCAAAACACATTTATTTCTGTTGGTCTCATCCATTTACGGATGAATAAACTCTGAAATAAAAGGCCTAGGAAACAATTAATAAACTCAGAGTGATGAAAAGGAAAGTATCAAAAGTTACAAGAAAAAATCACAGGAGATTCATTAAATAGATCTCAGTCCTTTTTTTCTCACCAAGCATTTAAATGTGTCAACAATTCTGTCAATTCCTATCACTAAGGAAATGCTATGATGATATGTAGAGGGTCAAACGGGAGCATTTCTCTGGCAAACTTTGATCATCAATCATCCACAACCTCATTGAAGCTGAACTTCAAAAAGTGCAACCAGATCATATTTTCAATTTATCACTGGACAAAAGACTGCTTCAGTCATCAGGAGGCCAGTATGTTCTTGTAACCACAGCTGTGGCTGTTATCCCACAAAACCCAGAAAGATTTCATGAAACCAATCTGAACCAGTAGTAATTCCTACTTATGCCATAAAAATTGAGAGGGTAGGTCAATGCTGAAAATTAGTTATTTCACATGAATAGCAATAAAACTGTAGAATTTCTGTAAAATGGTAGAGTTGACAGCTCTGTAAAGAAGTGTTCTACGTTCAGTCACAATGTGTGCGTATGTTGGGGGGGCGGTTATTTCCCCACCCTACACTAAGAGAATTCTCCAATACCAGCTGGTTATCCTACTATTCAACTCAATTCTGACACTATCTATCTGGAGGTAGCATCCTATTCCACAGGAAAAGGGCTCAGTCCCATAAGGCCGCCCTCCGCTTAAGACACCGATCTCAAGCCCCGGTTACCTGTGCTTCTGACCAACTGGCTACAAATTGGGGGTTCCAATGACCTCCTCCAACTCAGGACGCCAGTCACAAGTCCAAGTTGTTCCCTGTAGTTCTGACCAACTGGCTATAAATCAGACGTTCCCATGACCCCCTTCTTGAGTTTCATTAATTGGCTAGAGAGGCTCACAGAACTCAGGAAATCCACTTTGCTTACTAGATAACCAGTTTATTATAAGAGGATAAAACTTGGGAACAATCCGATGGAAGACAAGCACAGGGCAAGGTATGGGAAAGGGCAAGGAGCCTCCCTGCGCTGCTCTTCCCAAATCTCCATGCATTCACCAACCCGGAAGCTCTCTGAACAACGTCCTTTGGGTTTTTATGGAGGCTTCATTACGTAGGCATGATTGGTTAACTCACTAGCCATTAGTGGTTGATTCGGCCTCTTGTCCCTCCCCCTCCCCCCCCCTCCCATATCAGGGGGTAGAGTTGAAAGTTCCAACCCTCTATTCACAGTTGGTTCCTGTGCAACCAGCCCCACCTTTAGGTACTTTCCAAAAGTCATCTCATTCATATAAACCCAGTTGTGGTAGAAAAGGGCTTGATGTGAATAACAAGACACCAATTTCACCTTCATGGAAGTCATTTCAGGAACGGAGGGCCGGAGACCAAACATTATAACAAAACCTACTCCCACTGTTCTTACTCCTCAGGAAATTCCCGTGGTTTTAGAAGCTGTGTACCAGAACACGGACCAAATATATATTTGTAGCTATAAATCAGAATCTCACACTCTGCAGTGCTGCAGAAGGGACAGTACACATCGTGAAAGAAGTTCCTGGCCCTGTGGCCATAGTATGACAGCCTTGTAAAGTCTCCAGTTCCTGCTGTGGGATGACAAATCCTTACAGTCATTTGTCATTGGGTCTCAACCCAACAAATGATTATGTTTCCACAGCCGGAGGTTGGGGAGACGAACTAGTATGGTTATTCTAATCCTCATTATTATTTTCATTTATTTCATTTTTTAAAAGAATGCTCTTTGCACAAATCCCCCAGGACAGAGAACAGTAATAAATGTGCATTACAACGAAATAAGCTCATAGCTTATTTTGAATGGTTATGTGCCAGACACTTCACTAATCACTTTTATGTAAGTAATTTAATTCTCACAAGCTGAGAGTGAGAGGTAGGTTTTATTATCCCCACTTTACAGCTGAAGGAAAGGATGCCTCCACAGTTTAATAATTTTCCTGATATTATCTAGCAGAAGAGTAGCAGACTGGAAATTCCAACCTGTCTGACACTAGAGCCCAGGTTTTAAACATCTATACTACTTTTCTTGAATTCAAAAAGTGATCTTATGGGCTGCTGGTAATAAATTTCACACATGTCGCCGCAATTCAAAAATTATTCAGTAATATTAGAAGCCACTGTGTTAACTATTTTAGTCAAAAAGGACTGTAGCTAATATAATCTGGTGTGGCCCTACTTAATTAAACAACTACCTGGCTTCATGAGGTAATCAATTACATCACCTGATAAAATGTATATTTGTCTAAGTAAGGTAATGATTAAAAAAATGAAGGAACAATGGATAGAGGGAGAGAGGGAGGGATAAAAAGAAGAGGGAAGAAGGAAAGAAAGAAGGAAGTGATGGGGGGTGGGGAAGGAGAGAGACGGGGTGGGGAGAGAGAGAGACAGAAGGGGAGAGAGGAAGGAAGGGAACAGGAAATTCATTGCTGAATGTCAACCCTGTGTGGATGCTAATATCCATCCTGAATCCACTTGGAAATTTCCTTCTGTTCTATAGATTTCTTTACTCCATAAGTCAAAACATTTCACTCCGCACGCCAAGAGCATTATAAATTCTGACTTCTCATGGCAGAACTGATTAATAGACATACTCGATACTCTTCCAAAAGACCAAATTTTTTTAACTCTATTGAAATGTCACTTTTCTCATCTCCATGTGACTTACATATTTTCTAAATCACCTTTCGTTTCACACAACCATCACACCAGAAGCTTGGTGATGAAGGAAAGACACCACTGTTAATAGTTTTGTAAATCTTGACAACTTATATTTTAAAATGGTTCTTTAGAAATGTAAGCATTATGTCTAGAACTGATTCTAATCTAATGTTATATAATTGAAAAGATACAGCTTAGTACTTTTTTTTTTTTCTTTTTAACTCGGAGGGAGCTGCAGCCCTGGAATCTTTACCAGGCAGTATTTGTTAATAATATATAAAAGCATATTACATATCAACGTCAATAAAGGCAAATCAAACTTGTTTTGTACTGATAAGTTGGAGATTCTCCAGCCAATTTCTGTATTCTGTTTGTCTTAATGAATTAAAAACTCCAGAGAATGCTCTGGGTTCACTGTATTACATTTAGGTATAATCAGACAGTGTTCTTTTGTCATGGAGTACTTGGCCCCGTATTAAGTCAAAGCAGCTTACTCTGCAGCAATAGGTCACTTGACTTAAACGTGAGTATTCAAGAATAGGAAAGACTGTGTTTCTCTCCCTGGGGAAGATGGCCTGAGAATGGTGACACAATCCTCGTGTTTCTTTGAGTCATACCTTGCTCATTCTGGCAGACAGCCTTCAGGATGCGATGTCCGGGGCCACACTTGCCATGATCAGGGATACAGATCCCTTCAGATGTCAGCCACTGATAACACACCGGATCCTCACAAGGGACAGATTCCACCAAGTGAGGGCAGTGCCCTGCAGGCCCTGTGGACTCCATGAGGACGTGGCGCTGTCTCATTCTAAATCCTAAAATGAGAAAGAATAAAAGGTTCATGGGATTCCACCCTGATCCAGCAAAGGAAAAGCAGCAGCAGCTAGGAAACTGATGGAACTTTTATTTGTGTACCTACAGCTAACTCTAAAGCATGTATTATTTTTATGTGTTTTATGTTATGGGAAATGGGGAGATGAGAAGAGGAAAGGAAAGACAAAAGGGAAAAGAACTGGAACAGAAAATCTGTCTTCTAAGAGTTTACAGCTTAGGAGTTAGAGTGGCCAGGCATAATCAAATGGAGTAATAAACAGCATATGTCCAATGGTATCAGTAAACCAGAACAAATAGATGAAGACTCACGGAAACAGCCTAAACATAGATAAATCCCCATTTTCTTTTTGTTGTTGTTTTTGACATTCTTGTTACTCTGTATTAAGCTGAAACACATCTATGCTTTGACATATCCCAGGTCACTGTTTCAGGCCCTGAGATCTCCCTGTATCACTCTCCTGAGATTTCCAGGTCAGCCTGCCCTGTGAAGACAGGACATCTTTGGGCTGCACTCCCCACCCTGGCTAGACATGGGTCCCTAGACAATTACTCAGTTTTTAAAAATGTACTGTGGGACTAGGCCCAAAGTTATACCATAATAAGGACGTGAATGGGTCTTACATGCTACAAGCCTACAGAGTCGCAAACTCAATGTCAAGCAGGAGTCAAGCAGGTACAAATTGAGGGATGGGATATGGGTCAACCACAAGACTGTAGGGAGTGGTGGGGTCTGTGGTAAAACGGAAGATGTGTGCTTGCTTTAAAGTGTTTGACTATTATTCAGTTTCCATTGACTGTTACCACAAGGAAATGTGAACCCTATGTTGTCAAATCTTCCAATTTTGACTAAGAAGCCAGAAATGCAAGTTATGCTTGTTTTTTATATGACATCTCTCTATTTTTAAATGATGGGAATTAATTTACATTTTAAAAAGCCATGTAAGCTTTAAAAAGCCACTGAGAACGAGATGCAACCCTTTTGTTTGTGAGTTTTCCACCTCTGGCCCTCAGGTCACTTCTAAAAACTAGGCCTACCTTCCATGGATCTCATATCTTACCGTCCATCCTTTTATTTATTTTTTAAAAGAAGATGTTGCGGGTAGGAGTTTATTAATTAATTAATTTATTTTTGCTGTGTTGCGTCTTTGTTTCTGTGCGAGGGCTTTCTCTAGTTGTGGCAAGCGGGGGCCGCTCTTCATCGCGGTGCGCGGGCCTCTCACTATGGCGGCCTCTCTTGTTGCGGAGCACAGGCTCCAGACGCGCAGGCTCAGTAATTGTGGCTCACAGGCTTAGTCGCTCCGCAGCATGTGGGATCCTCCCAGACCAGGGCCCGAACCCGTGTCCCCTGCATTAGCAGGCAGATTCTCAACCACTGTGTCACCAGGGAAGCCCCCGTCCATCCTTTAATTCTCCAAATTCAGTCAACGGATTTAATTCCTTTTTCTTTTTTTTAAATGAAACCAATCTTATTACATAATAGCATCTTAAGAAATGACCATTTATTCCTTGGGACAGGTAAAAATAAATAAATAAATAAGAGACTTTTAGGAAGATAGCATGAGAACACTGAATTCACAGCAGAAGCCTGTGGTACCCCACCACTCTTCCCACAAGAGGAGGGGAGAGAGATAAGTTTGGGAGCATGAGAGGTAACAAAGCCAGGTGTACCCCTCTCAGTTTGCCAGGCCCATGCCTATTTCCCCACAAATAGTAGTGAGACAAAAAGAATACAAGGCTGAAGGTGTAGTTGGCAAAAGACTGTCTCCTCTTAAGTAGCCAAGAAGGATGGAACAAATGGACACTTGGTTTTAGGCCACAAGATGGAGCCGAACTCCCTTAGAATATTGCAGGGCTGGGCAAGTATTTTAAATACAAAGTTGTAAGGGCTTTATCGTTTTTTTTTTTTTTTTTTTGGTTCAGGGTTAACCCATGAGCTCCTTTTAAAAGACAGACTCTTACGTTATGGATTGACCCCCTGTGGGCAGGCATCATTTGGCCAGTCAGAGAACATATCCTCATGGCATTGAAAATATTAAGGTCAGAAGCGATTAAAACAATAGATGGCTTCTGCTGCGTTTCATACCTCCAAGTTTATGTCATTAATTAGTCAAAATAAAACCTGCAGGAAAATTCAGCTCCTTTCCTGGGCCGCCTTGAGAAGAGCGGCAGGAAACACACAGAGCTCTAAACCACACTCGACGGCCATCAAACTACAGTGACCTCTGAGGCCTTATTGCCACACAGCATGGATGACCCCTGAGCCCTCATTGACACACAACTTGGATGACCTCTATTCTTACATGTAATGTCCATATGCTGCTTATTTATTGTCTTATGCTTGTGCTTATTTAGTTTATATCTTTGAGCAAGACACGGCATGGGTCTCCATGATTTACAATGTTTGACAACCGGCCCAGAAACTTAGCGGTCTTTACGGAGGGATGCTGAGTGTTCTATTACCTAGAGCTTAACACCAGTGAGGGGCAGGTGCAGTTTTCCTCTATAAATCAAGTTGTATCTATCTCGCCATAAATCTGTAGATTACATCTCCTCAGTCAATAAATTCTTGCAGTCACTCATTTGTGCTGCCCTTGTCCTGAATCTAACTAGGATCACATCAAAGCACAAGCTCAGCATAAACAAAAACCTTGGATTCTCTTGTTAGCACTTAACTATAATCACACACTGGTGTTCATGGCTGCAGTAGACATCAGGCTTCCTCTGGGTACTTCTGTTCTGAGAGATACACAACTGCCAAGTCCACAGTGGCTGGGCCCAGCCAACCGTTTACCTTCATTCACTGAATTCCATACTAATCAGATAGTACCATTCAGTAAACAGTAACTGCTGTATGGAGATCGCTATGATACACTGTGGGAAGCCACAGGAGGAACAGAAGACATAAATCTATTCTTCACAGAGCCCACAGTCCAACAAGTCAAAAAGCACATATATTAACTAAGCATCCACCCTATACCAAGACTGTGATAGCCACTTTACTTCTATTACCCCAAATTAATAAACCCCCTACGCAATTTCATAAGTTACTATTCTCATTTTACATATGTGAAAACTAAGATGAGATGATAACTGATTACTTCTCCTAAGGCACATAACTGATTCAATGGACACGTATGAGGGATAAATTAGGAGGTCGGTATTAACATATACACACTACTATATATAAAATAGATAACCAACAAGGACCTACTGTATAGCACAGGGAACTATACTCAATATTTTGTAATACCTATAAGGGAACAGAATCTGAAGAATATACACACACATACACATATATATGCATCTATGTACATATGTATACATATATACATACATATATATATAACTGCATATATACATATATACGTATAGCTGTGCTGTACACCTGAAACAGAGTATTGTAAATCAACTATGCTTCAATTACAAAAATGGATATATATGAAATTCAGCTGAGGTCTTCCTGAGTTGTTACCTCTTCACAAGAAAGAATTCAATTCAGCTCCTGTGTATGATGTGTTCTAGCCCCACTTAGAACAGTGAATCTGACAGGTACAATGGATCATTTCCTTAAAATAAAGCTGTGCAGATTACATATCAGAACTTTAGGTACAGAGTAGCAAGAAGGAGTTCTAATAATCGCTTCCTGGCCACAGATTCAGTTCACCTTTAGTGAAACTATATTTGCACGGTTTTTCTCTGTGAACCCAAGGATTTAGTATATATTCTACTATTTTAGTGCATATGCTACTGAGGATAATTAAAAAAGAATGATTCGTGGGTTGGGGAAAGAAAAGGAAAGAAGTACCAGTGGCAGAAGAGAGTTCAATGTTTTTTAATTGAAGCCACAGAAAACTTAAAGGAGGCTCAGGAGGGTCAATCCAGGTCTAAGGACCTACATCTTCACATGCTAGTGGATCAAAAGTGTCCACGTGAGCTTCTACAAAGCCACCAATGCCAACACTTGTCTCTACACTAACTCTGTTGGGACAGGCTTGAAGAAACATCCAGCAGGTTGACCAAGGATAACAGAAGCTTATTCTCTCTTAGAGCATTCCAGTTGCCTCTCACCTCTGTAGCCTTGGACACTGGTTAACAACTCTGAGTCAAAGAACCTGAGCAGGGCTTCCCTGGTGGCACAGTGGTTGAGAGTCCGCCTGCCGATGCAGGGGACATGGGTTCGTGCCCTGGTCCGGGAAGATCCCACATGCCGCGGAGCGGCTGGGCCCGTGAGCTATGGCCGCTGAGCCTGCACGTCCGGAGCCTGTGCTCTGCAACGGGAGAGGCCACAACAGTGATGAGAGGCCCGCGTACCGCAAAAAAAAAAAACAACACACACACACATACAAAAAAACTGTCTTACATGTGATCTGTGACAAAGCAAAATTATTTCATAGACTTCTCATTAATGGTGGATCTTTCTAGCAGGCATGGATGAAAAAGGAAATTTTCCCCATTCTTGTTATATAAGATCTAAAACACGTCAGCATTTTCCTACTTTAGTGTGTCATCTAAATTGATTTCTTTCAGAGCATAAAAGACTATGTTCATAGATAGTCATGGCTTCTCAGTTTCACAATGTCTTTTCCTATGGGGATTTTTAGACCTTTAGGTGCTATAATGGGGGTAGGGGTAAGGGATACTATACTGAGGGAGGGTAGGATTCCCTGAAGTCCTAACACACAAGCAGTTACCTATTGTAACACCATATCGGGAAGCCTCCATAAAATTTCTCTTAAGGACAGCTTCTGTAGGCAAGGTTGCCTTTCTAGAATATATCTGAAAAGGGACAAGGATGTCATATAAATATATGTCTATGTATCAAAAAGAATTTTTAGAAATGCACTATACCTATGGGTAGAGTTCGTCCATCAGCAAGTTTTTCAGGGTATTTATCTTTCATATATCTCTAATTATAACTCTCTGGGAGAGTATCAAAGATAAAGCAATGAATGATAAAACCTGATCCAATTTAAATTCCTCTGAAAGGTGTCCTAGCTTCACTTGACAAGTACCGACCTGCCGAACACCCATCCCCTTGTCTGCCTGTCACAGACCTGACGGAAGGAGCAAAGGCTGTGTACAACGGCGGATTTCCTAATGTACTTTGAATGGCTGATGGCCACAAACCTCAGATGATTCCTGATTGAAGGGTGTCTGCCTAAAAATAACAGCCACGTGGAAGATAATTTCTATAGTAACTAATTTCTTCTATTAGATAATAAAACATTTCATGCTTTCCCGTCCTCTTCTACTGTATTTTTAAAAATGTGAACAAAAGGGACCACACCAAAGCAATAACATGTGACTGGGAAAAAGACGAGTGAGGGGAAAAAGTCATTACCGCCAACTTTACACATTTATTTCTTGCCATGGTGGTTTGCTTGTTTTTCCTCCTCAAATCCTCCACCATCCATACAGAAAGAGGAGTATAAAGTATCCAGGAAAATATGACTATCCTAGATTTCTGCTAGGAGGTTCACTGCATTTCTTTAGGGTAGGCAATTCAAATATGAAACTAAACAGTTCAGTTATATCCCAGAGTTGTGTGATGTTTAATGCATTAACCAGCGTACTCCAGGCTCCGTGGAATTCTCAACTACGTTTAGTTTGTGACAGTCAGAGACTCTGGAAGAACCACGGTAGGACCATGGGACAGACCTAGATTGAGAGGATCCTGGAACTCATGCTCACGAGTCAATGGAAATAACAAGATGATTTCGCCTCATCATAACATGCTTGGACTCCTTGTAGGTACAGAATCATTTCCCTGGAGGGAGAACTCTATTTTTTATTCTTCCCAAGAGGGATGACAGGCAGGTGGTCCTGGCAGGTTTTAGTAAGACCTTACAAATAAAAATTCTCTCTACTCTAGGGAGACATTTATAAAACTACAAACTCCCAGACCTGAATAACAATCACTGCAGCTTATACTCTCTCCCGTCTGTGATTACTTAGTTCCTAGGGCGGGTCACTTAGCCTCAGCAATTCTCACCAATCCCAACATGCCCCTAAACTCTGCAGGTGGCTGGCAAAACTACCACCTTCAGATAAAGAAGTTCTACTGTCTCTACCCTTTCCTTCAAGCCCCAAAGGCTAAGCCTTTCTTTGAAAAATTTATTGTTGAAGGCAAAAAACACACATCCCAGATACCTGGTGCTCTCCAGCTGTTCTTGGAATACCCTCCCCTTCTCATACAACTGAAATCTACTTTTGCTCTCTCTCCAAAGATGACATACTGGAGCTAAAGTGAATCCCATGCCTCACGCCATATCTCCTACATCAGGCTCAGTGATTCGCTCTCATGGATAATGGTTCCCACTGGCCTCTGGGCAGAGGGCTTCTCTGCTAGCCTCAGTGTTGGACTTGTGCCTTGATCCAAACTTCTTTAGACTTACGGAGGAAATCATTAAGGAAGCCAGTGTTAGAAGGAACAGTGGACGGAGAAGACAGGAACACAAGTTCTTAGTCCTGGCCTGGCCATTATTAAATCACTGTGGGATTTAGGATAATTTCTTTACTTCTCCACACTTCAGTTTTGACATTTTAGAAAGTGTTAGATCCTTGCTGAAACTAAATGTTGATACAAAGTTGGGCAGTATATTAGTTTCCTTGGGTGACCAAAACAAAGTACCACAAACTGAGTAACGTAAAACAACAGAAATCTGCCTCATAATTCTGGAGGCTAGAAGCCCCAGGTCAAGGTGTCCGTAGAGCCATGCTCCCTCTGAATGCTCTGGGGAAGGACTGTTTTCATGCCTCTCTCCTAGCTTCTAGTAGTTATTGGCCTCTAGAAGCCTCACTCTAATGTCTGCCTCTGTCTTCACATGGCCTTCTCCTTGTCTTCTGTGTCTTTGTATCTTCATAAGGCACTATCCTCTGTGTGTAGCTCTGTGTGCAGCTCTGTGTGCAGATTTTCCTCTTTGTATAAGGATATCAGGCATTAGAATAGGGCCTAGCCCAATCCAATACGACCTCGTCTCAACCTGATTACATTCGCAATAACCCTATTTCCAAATAAGGGCATATTCACATGTCCAAGGGGTTGGTATTGAACATATCTTTTTGGAGGACACAATTTAACCCACAACAGGTGAAGTCTAATGAACGATGCACCAGGGTGCCTTTGTCAGAGTTGACTTATGCAAGAGAGGGAGAGAAGCCAATGATGAAGTAATTTGGCATAAAAGCGTCTTGGGAAAATGGGGTGAATGAAAGGGTCAGAATGTTGTGAGTTTCCCCGATGAGTTCCATGGACCTGTTCTGAGTTACGTGGAAGAGGAAGACAGAAATAAAAGTTGAAAGTGCAGTTTTTCACAAAGGGTTTTGTGAAAAGTTGGCTCAAGTGACCAAAACTGCAACACAGGATTGGGAAAAAGGAGCATTTTCTGAATTGTTACAGAGACTCTATGGGTCAGAACAAAGGGGACAAAGCATTTAATAAATATCTATTACGTTTGACCCCTGCATTGCTTCTATCTTCTTGCAGGATCAGGACCTCGTATTTCCTTAAGGGAGTTGCTCCCGCCCCACTCTCAGCTTGTGAGGCTTGGATGGAGTTGTCCCTCCAGTGGTGGCCACATGCCTAGGACCTGGCTGGTTCAGCCCCACATCCCGCAATCAGAGCGTTTGGGACAGAGAGGAACACGTGACACAAAGAAGCCAGTGAGATTCAATTCCAGGACTCTTCCTGAAATTATTAAGGAAGACACTTCTTGCTACTTTATTTGCCATCGAAAATAAAAATTACCTTATATGTGTATGCGTGGTGAGAACTTTTAAGATTTAATCTCTTAGCAACTTTTAAGTATAAATACAGTATTGTTAACCATGCTATACATTGGATGCTGTACATTAGATCCTAAGAGCTTATTCATCTTGCAACTGGAAGTCTGTACACTTTGATCAACATCTCCCCATTTTTCCCACCACCTAGCCCCTGGCGACCACCATTCTACTCTCTATGACTATGAGTTTGGGTTTTTCAGAATCTACATAAAAGTGAGATTATACAGTATTTGTCTCTCTCTGTCTGACTTATTCCACTTCGTATAATGCCCTCAAGCTTCCTCAATATTGTCACAAATGGTAGGATTTCCTTCTATTTTTATGGCCAAAAAATATTCATCTCTCTCTCTCTCTCTATATATATATATACTTTGTATATATATGATATAAATATATATATGTGAGATATATACATATATATATGTATAACATTTTCTTTATCCATTAATCTGTCTTTGGACATTTTATCTGGTTCCATATGTTGACTATTGTGAGTAATGTGTCAATGAACACAAGGGTACAGAGAGAGAAAAATATTAAAAGTCCTTACCACAAAAAAAAGGTAACTCTGTGAGGTGATGGATATGTTAACTAACCTCACTGCAGTAATCATATATATATATATATATGATTATATATCAAATCATCATATATATATCAAATCATCATGTTGTGTACCTTAAAATTACACAATGTTATATGTCAGTTATATCTCAATAAAGATGATACAAATTAATTAACCATAAAAATAAGATATCACCTTTTATAAGATGTTATGTTGATTTTATTACAATGCTCTAGAGAAAAGAAAACCTCCACATAAAATGTGCTTATTGATTTTGTGACACAATTAGATCTAGAAACCAAAACGTGTGAAAAGAATGGATCTAAGAATCAAGGAAACAAAATTTTTATCTTTATTCTCTAATTTGTGATCTGCAGACTATGTTGATGTTAACTGACCTCTGAAAGTTTCTATGAAATTGAGAGATTTTTACAGTCTGCCCCAGTAAAATCATAAATGGATTTTACAAATTGAGCTTAGATAATTACAATGATATAGGGCTGTCTAATTTTTTGTTTTGTTTTAACTCAAACATCAACTGCATAAAATAAGGTTCGAATGTAATACTGCCTCTTAAGCAATAAAAGACAATTATTTATATCACTGAAGGGATTTAGAACAACATCTAATACTTGAATTTTTGTTAACAAATTCTAAGAAATAGATGTTTCAAATCAGAGTGCCTCAAATAGTTACAGAATTTTGTTGTTGCCTTGTTATCCATCTGTCAAGGACACCAATAATCACTAAAAGGCATGCATTAACCAAAACTAAATCTACCAACAAGAAGGATATACAATAAAAGTTTAGTGGTTGAAAAAAACAAAAGAAAGAAAATGAATGCCTGGTCTTTGCTCCATGGAGAGGACATGCCTTAAACTGAAACTAATAAAGGGAAAAGTAGAAGCAAGAGATGGAGAAATAGATTATAAATAGAAGGAAAAAAGAATAGAAGATTGTAGAAACAGAAGATTATAAAGAGGAAGATAAAGAATGAAACTGTGCTCTGTTGACCTCTTGATACTTTGGGATGCCACCCTACCTCCCCTTCTATTTTTAGCTAGATGAGCTAATAAGTTCCCTTATTTTGGCTTATACCAGTGGGAATTGGGCTTCTGTCACTTATAACCAAAAGTGTCCCAATGAATATAGGGCCCACTTGGCCTGGTGTGGGTTCTCCAGCTTTGAAAGCAAAAGAAGGCAACACTCAATGCAGTAACTTTGTGCCAGCAGGGACAGCCATGGCCACAGTGGCTGCGGGAGCCTAGGTCCAGCCTCAAATGATGTTCTAGACAGACACCTTAAAACAGAGACACACACATCAACCATGAGAGGACTGGTTCTAGTAACAGGTAAGTCACCCTGGGGAGCCTCACATACAACTACAAGAGACTTGCGTAGTCCAGTTATACACGTGTGGACCACAAGACAACAAATCGTGAGTGTTAGAATTAATGGGAAATTATTTGTACCTATAAGCTAAAGAGGCTTGGGGGGCATTCTGGTTACATGTCTAATACAGGAGTAGCGTGAGCTTTCCAATAGACCCCCATATTCCATTGAGATTCAGATTTCTATGGTTTGACCAAAGACTTAAATTTAGTCTTTCTGTCCTAGATGCAATACACATACTCCTCTTCTACCTTAGAACAAAAGAGACAGAATAAAGAGAAAAGCCAAGGGACGTGGGTGTGTGAACCTGGGCGTGCCCATGTGTGCCTGTGAGCCCTCTGGGGAGTGCTGAAACGTGAGTTTTCAAATGGAGGTAGAATTAAGCTGAGAGCATCAGTATCGTAGCAGCAAGCACTTGGCCATGTGCTCTTCTTTTCCGTGGGATAACTGGAGGGATTAGTGCTTAGCAAACACAACCTAACTTGTGGAATGTCCTTGGATCTCATTTCTCTAAGTAAAATGAATATTTCCTTTTAGCACTGCCATTAAGGAACACAGTATCAAGAAAAACTGAAGGATCAAAAAAAAAAAAAAAACTAAAGGATCAATAAAAGAGAAGTCAAGATGCCACTAAAAATGTACATTTTAAGATGCAGATGTGTATATAACAGCAAACCAAAGAAAACAGGACTGCACAGACCTATAAATTTTTTTAACATCTTTTCTGGAGTGTGTATATATATATATATATTTTTTTTTTCACTACAGTGCCCATCAAGGGCTTCTTTTCTTTTTTTTTTTTTAAAATTTTTTTTTGATTATTTAAATTTCTTTATTTTATCCATTGTATCTGTCTCTTGGCCACTGAAGAGCTTTGTGGGTTTTTTTTTTTAACATCTTTATTGGAGTATAATTGCTTTACAATGTTGTGTTAGTTTCTGTGGTATAACAAAGTGAGTCAGCTATACATATACCTAGATCCCCACATCTCCCTCCCACCATCCCTAACCCACCCCTCTAAGTGTAAACAGAGCACCAAGCTGATCTCCCTGTGCTATGTGGCTGCTTCCCACTAGCTATTTATTTTACATTTGGTAGTGTATATATGTCAGTGCTATTCTTTCACTTTGTCCCAGCTTACCCTTCCCCCTCCCCATGTCCTCAAGTCCATTCTCTACTTCTGCTTCTTTATTCCTGTCCTGAACTCCGTAGGTTCTTCAGAACCTTATATATATATTTTTAGATTCCATATATATGTGTTAGCATATGGTATTTGTTTTTCTCTTTCTGACTTACTTCACTCTGTATGACAGACTCTAGGTCCATCCACCTCACTAAAAATAACTCAATTTGTTTCTTTTTATGGCTGAGTAATATTCCGTCGTATATATGTGCCACATCTTCTTTATCCATTCATCTGTTGATGAAAACTTAGGTTGCTTCCATGTCTTGGCTATTGTAAATAGTGCTGCAGTGAACATTGTGGTACATGACTCTTTTTGAATTATGGTTTCCTCAGGGTATATGCCCAGTAGTGGGATTGTTGGGTAGTATGGCAGTTGTATTTTTAGTTTTTTAAGGAACCTCCATACTTTTCTCCATAGTGGCTGTATCAATTTACATTCCCACCAAGAGTGCAAGAGGGTTCCCTTTTCTCCACACCCATTTATTGTTTGTAGATTTTTTGATGATGGCCATTCTGACTGGTGTGAGGTGATACCTCACTGTAGATTTGATTTGCATTTCTCTAATGATTAATGATGTTGAGCATCGTTTCATGTGTTTGTTGGCAATCTATATATCTTCTTTGGAGAAATGTCTATTTAGGTCTTCTGCCAATTTTTGGATTGGGTTGTTTCTTATTTTGATATTGAGCTCCATGATCTGCTTGTATATTTTGGAGATTAATCCTTTGTCAGTTGCTTCGTTTGCAAATATCTTCTCCCATTCTTAGGGTTGTCTTTTCGTCTTGTTTATGTTTTCCCTTGCTGTGCAAAAGCTTTGAAGTTTCATTAGGTCCCATTTGTTTATTTTTGTTTTTATTTCCATTTCACTAGGAGGTGGGTCAAAAAGGATCTTGCTGTAATTTATGTCATAGAGTGTTCTGCCTATGTTTTCCTCTAAGAGTTTTATAATGTCTGGCCTTACATTTAGGTCTTTAATGCATTTTGAGGGTTTTTCTTGTGTATGGTGTTAGGGAGTGTTCTACCTTTATTCTTTCACATGTAGCTGTCCAGTTTTCCCAGCACCACTTATTGAAGAGGCTGTCTTCTCTCCCTTGTATATTCTTTCCTCCTTTATCAAGGGTAAGGTGACCTTATGTGTGTGGGTTTATCTCTGGGCTTTCTATCCTGTTCCATTGATCTATATTTCTGTTTTTGTGCCACTACCATACTGTCTTGATTACTATAGCTTGGTAGTATGGTCTGAAGTCAAGGAGCCTGATTCCTCCAGCTCCATTTTTCTTTCTCAAGATTGCTTTGGTTATTCAGGGTCTTTTGTGTTTCCATACAAATTGTGAAATGTTTTGTTCTATTTCTGTGAAAAATGCCAGTAGTAGTTTGATAGGGATTGCACTGAATCTGTAGATTGCTTTGGGTAGTATAAGTAATTTCAAAATGTTGATTCTTCCAATCTAAGAACATGGTATATATCTCCATATGTTTGTATCACCTTTAATTTCTTTCATCAGTGTCTCACAGTTTTCTGCACAAAGGTCTTTTGTTTCCTTAGGTAGGTTTATTCCTAGGTATTTTATTCTTTTTGTTGCAATGGTAAATGGGAGGGGTTCCTTAATTTCTCTTTCAGAATTTTCATCACTAGTGTATAGGAATGCAAGAGATTTCTGTGCATTAATTTTGTATCCTGCAACTTTACCAAATTCATTGATTAGCTCTAGTAGTTTTCTGGGAGCATCTTTAGGATTCTCTATGTATAGTATCATGTTATCTGCAAACAGCGACAGTATTACTTCCTCTTTTCCGATTTGTATTCCTTTTGTTTCTTTTTCTTCTCTGATTGTTGTGGCTAAAACTTCCAAAACTATGTTGAATAACAGTGGTGAGAGTAGACAACCTTGTCTTTTTCCTGATCTTAGAGGAAATGGTTCCAGTTTTTCACCATTGAGAACGATGCTGGATGTGGGTTTGTCATATATGGCCTTTATTATGTTGAGGTAGGCTCCCTCAATGCCTACTTTCTGGAGGGTTTTTATCATAAATGGGTGTTGAATTTTGTTGAAAGCTTTTTCTGCATCTTTTGAGTTTATCATATGGTTTGTTAATATGGTGTATCACATTGATTGATTTGCATATATCGAAGAATCCTTGCATTCCTGGGATAAACCCCACTTGATCATGGTGTATGATCCTTTTAATGTGCTGTTGGATTTTGTTCGCTAGTATTTTGTTGAGAATTTTTGCATCTATGTTCATCAGAGATTTTGGCCTGTAGTTTTCTTTTTTTGTAACCTCTTCGTGTGGTTTTAGTATCAGAGTGATGGCGGCCTTGTAGAATGCATTTGGGAGTGTTCCTCCCTCTGCTATATTCTGGAAGAGTTTGAGAAGGATAGGTGTTAGCTCTTCTCTAAATGTTTGATAGAGTTCGCCTGTGAAGCCATCTGGTCCTGGGCTTTTGTTTGTTGAAAGATTTTTTTTTTTTTTTTTTGCAGTACGCGGGCCTCTCACTGTTGTGGCCTCTCCCATTGCGGAGCACAGGCTCCAGACGCGCAGGCTCAGTGGCCATGGCTCACGGGCCCAGCCGCGGCATGTGGGATCTTCCCAGACTGGGGCACGAACCCACGTCCCCTGCATTGGCAGGCGGACTCTCAACCACTGCGCCACCAGGGAAACCCTGTTGAAAGATTTTTAATCACAGTTTCAATTTCAGTGCTTGTGATTTGTCTGTTTAAATTTTCTATTTCTTCCTGGTTCAGTCTCAGAAGGTTGTGCTTTTCTAAGAATTTATCCACTTCTTCCAGGTTGTCCATTTTATTGGCATAGAGTTGCTTATAGTAATCTCTCATGATCTTTTGTATTTCTGCAGTGTCAGTTGTTACTTCTCCTTTTTCATTTCTAATTCTATTGATATGAGTCTTCTCCCTTTTCTTCTTGATGAGTCTGGCTAATGGTTTATCAATTTTGTTTATCTTCTCAAAGAACCAGCTTTTAGTTTTATTGATTTTAGCTATGGTTTCCTTCATTCCTTTTCATTTATTTCTGATCTGATTTGTATGATTTCTTTCCTTCTGCTAACTTTGTTTTTTTTTTTTTTTTTTGGTTCTTCTTTCTCTAATTGCTTTAGGTGTAAGGTTAGGTTGTTTATTTGAGATTTTTCTTGTTTCTTAAGGTAGCATTTATTGCTATAAACTTCCCTCTTAGAACTGCTTTTGCTGCATCCCATAGGTTTTGGGTCATCATGTTTTCATTGTCATTTGCTTCTAGGTATTTTTTGATCCCTCTTTGATTTCTTCAGTGATCTCTTGGTTATTTAGTAGTGTATTGTTTAGCCTCCATGTGTTTGTATATTTTACAGTTTTTTTCCTGTAATTGATATCTAGTCTCATAGCGTAACAAATATAAACAAGCACACAAAAGTTGAAGATTTCGCTTTAAGCCTGAGGACAACATCAATACAAAACAACACACATAAATGCCCCTCATGAAAATTTGAACTATAACATCAAATTCAGTATGTGATTCAGCCTTTGGGAATCTGAAAATAATAAATAGATATGCAAAACCGTTGTTTCTTGATATGATTACAGAAATCGTACCTAATTTCTACAGTATAACCATTACATATAAAAAAATCATTAATTTATGGTTAGCAGATATTTGATCCAGTCCAAAATGTCCATAAGACATTTGGTACATGGCAAAAGCTCCTTGAAATTTGGTCCTAATCAAATCATGTGGCATGGGATGAATATGCTCACGGATGTTTTGGACGGGACCAAATATGAAGGACATTTTGGTGTGTCTTATGGACATTTTGGTCAGGACCAAATATCTTGCAGGGTTAAATTATACCAGTTTTCAGTAATAGTCACTTCACCAGCTACGAGCCTAATTGAAAGGTCAACCAAGGTAGGATTCTGTGTCCACAGAAATGTCTCCAATGCTTCCTTAATAACTGAATGCTGTCAGGCTTGAGCTGGTTATCTACATTTTACAAACAAATACTGTCCTAAGCAGACTTAAGGGGCTATTTAGTGACCAGAATAAATAGCATGCACTAGAAGGAAATGAACCACATACAAACAAGGCACTCACCTTTTCTTCCCTGAGGATCGTGGCAGTTTTCATGGACGCACAAGCCCCAGGCTGACCAGGAAGATACTATACAGTCTGTAGAGCAAGGGATATTGCAGAGCTGAGAAGCTGAAGGGGCAGGTCCCAAACATAATGTTTTTTCCACGGGTCTAGAGACTGCATGGATGGAAAAAAAAAAAATGGCCTGAGTCACATTCTCTGAACATCCCTAGAATTTTTCCCATCTTTATTTGTGTGCCTGCCTTGCTCACATCAGCTTTATGGTTAAACAGATTATATGCAGACAAACTATCAACACTCTTCCAATATGTACTACTTAGCTACACATTATTAGCATGTAGGGTGAGGAAAGGCAAGGAAAGACAGTGACAAAGGGCACTCATTTGAGTTTCCTGTTCGACAGAGTATTCCCTGGGAATCCAAGAGGACTGGAAACCTAGATAAAAATTATCTAGAGTTAGGAAGTTAAAAAAATTAAGTGGCTTTGTGAAGTTCCAAGATGAGTCTATCTCGACTATACAGATGACTGGGTTGTTGTGAAAAATTCAAAACTGAAACCCGAGGTGGGGTGTTTAGCATAACCAATCTACTGCTCTTACTCCCCTGAGGGGTGGACCTCTCGAAGACACGGAGGAAAAATGGTTTTTAGAAGAAGAAGAAAAATCAGGATCTGCAGTGGCAGAATTAGTCCCTGGAAGTCAGTTTCATTAGAAAGCCTACCCAGAGGCACAAGAGTGTCTGCGGAGCCACAGGAAATGCCAACTAGGAACCTTCCAGCCCTTCCTGGTATGCACCTGCGCCCGGAGGATGCCCAGAACTGGGTCAAGGCAGGAGGCAGTAATCATCTGTGCATCAGTGGTGCTCATCAAGTGTCCTCTCTGCGCAGACCCATGCTGAGAATCATGAAAATACACAGATGAAGAAGAAGATGGGCTCCTGATTCTCATGGAGATTATAACATAATAGGAGCTAGGATAGCAATATCCCAAAATGACCCAATAAAAGAACAGCCAAATGCCTGACTACACGTGCACAGAGTGATCCCACACTAAGCGGGTTTTGGAGCAATTCAGAGTTTGTGAGCCAATGGTTTAAGACCAGACGGTTTTATCTTATGGGTTGCCTTGTACTATGATTGAAATATTTCCTATATGTCACTTCCATCTGTTAAGCAGATCAGAAGTGCTTCAGAGATGGAGACTGGTATGAGACAATAGGGAGGTAAATCACCCCATCAACTTTACTTCCTCACTCTTTACAATAAGATGTGATTTGAATCAGATACAGATCGAACTAAATCACAGCTGTGACCAGCAGAACTCTGAATGTAAACCAAAGCAAGAGCAAAATCAAAAAAATACTGTCACGAAGATGTTTTAACCATCGGGGAAAGAAGTGGAGCAGCTTGAGGTATCTATGAGGGTGAATGGGAAAAACAAAAGGTTGCAAAGGAAAATGATAATAACGGTTTGTTTGCAACTAATTCTTTTACAGTTTACCAAAAGGATTTGACCTGACTTAAAATAAAAGACAGGAACAAAGCAAGATTGCTAACGTAAATGTCAAATGTCAAGCCATGTGGAAGAGACAGGCCAGGGAAGAGAGAGCAGATATTGGGGGAAAGTAAAGGGGTTTCCTGGGAAGGCTGAGGAGAGGTGATGATCAGAGATTGTGCTGAAGATAACAACAGCTGGGTGGGGAGGTTGGAGTGACCAGGACTGTGCATGTACATATGACACTGATGGACCATGGGTAAAGAAAAACCTGTGAAATGGGGGAGGACAATTGCAATTCCTTCCCCAGGAGTGAGTAAAAGACCAACAAGCAGCCATTCACTGAGTACATCATGCATTCATTCCAAAACCACTGAGTACCCGTTTAAATTAGGCCCTACTGGATGGTGTCTGCTTTCAAGGAACTCTCAGTCGAGAAGGGTACGTCAAGTAGCATTTTAACAAGATTGATGGAAAGAGATGCTTTAGAGTATTGTATACATAGGAAGCTGCACAGCCAGAGGGCTTAAGGCAGAAGTGTGTTTCGGTCCAGGCCCATGCTTGGTTAGCATGTGTTCTCACAAACTCAAACTTTAGTTCCAAAAACAAAACCTAAGTAATGATGGAAAAGGACGTGGGGGCATGTCAACTGATTACTCTGGCTGTTTAATAAACATTTATAGTGCATGCCAGGCACTGTTTATAAACATCAGTTCATTTATCCTGCATAACTTTGAGATATATACTATTATTATTCCTACTTTAAAATGGGGAAACTGAGACACACCTTACTCACTTGCTCACATTCCCAATTAGCAAGCAGTGGAGCCAGGATCTGGAACAAGGTGGTCTGGTTCCAGAATCTGTGCTGTGAACCACTGCTCTATGTGGCCTCACCATCGGTCATTCAACCTCCATTGCTAAGTACTTACCATGAGTTAACACTGTGTTAGGTGCTGAAGCTAGATTTGTCGTGAAACAGACAAGGTCACTTGTCCTCATGTAGCCTCTTTTTCAATGTGAGTTGCTACTAAGCACTCATGAGTCCACGAGCCTCAACAATAAGACTAGAAAGCCATTATTGCTGCTTCTCTTTCCTTTGCCATGGCTGTCTCCCCGTAACACCAGACAGAACTTAAGTGTCTGACGATCAATGCTGAGAAGGTGCCCCAAACGTCTCAGCTCCGAGACCCAGCAGACACTTGCTGCCGCAATCTCTGAACTTGAGGTTGGACCCTGCAGTTGAAACTGGTCAATGCACCAGCGCAATACCTAGGCTCACAGCAGGTCTGAACTAAATCTCGTTAGAAGCGCCAGAATGGCTTAACTGTCCAGAAGGTGGTTAAGCCTTAGGGTTGGTAGTGCAGTTGGAAAGAGACTGGGGAACTTGACATGAAGCTGCATGTGTCCAGGACAATGTTTTTACAGATATTATGTTTATTTGGCTTATTTTTGGAGGGCTGTTGATGATTATTGGGAGGTGAGGGGTTAAGTCCCCTAAGGTCCCCTTTGATAAATACTTAACTGTCTATCAACTGACTGTTTGACATGAGGGCTAATGGTACTAAGATATGAAATTAGGAAGAGACATGATATGCTGGTGAGGAATGGGGGGATTTCCCTGGAGGCTACTAAGTGACATAATTGGAGGCCCAGGGGTGGGAGTGAGGCCATTTGTCAGAGCACTCATGCCTCTTCAGCACCTGCTGCTTTGAAAGACAGTAGATCTTAATCCATGTCAATAAATTCTTCCAGTCTCAGGGACATGTCTAAGATGCTTCATTTAGGCATTGAATCAGTGGGCTTGGGTCAACTTTTCTCTATTTCAGCCCCCTGGGATCCATTTGTTCTAGAAATAAATCATGAGTAAGTCACGAAGCACTTACCAGCTTCAGATCACTTAGGTAGTCAACTCCCCAAGAAAACTGAACACAGGATATCGCTACGCCTATTGACTCTTAGAGCTAGAAGGGGAGCTTTAGAGCTAATTTAGTTTAATTCAGCAATTTTACTGAAAAACTGAATTCCAAAGACCTTAGGTGGTTTCTCCAAGTTCACTCAGCCAGTCCAAGGCAGAGCAAGACCTAAGCCTTGTCCCTGGTGGCTGACTCACCTCCACCTGTTCCTCTTGGTTTTCCTGCCATGGAATGAAGGCATCAGACAGAATAGATGAGGTCATTCGTACCAAGCATATTTTGTTTATGAATCACAGTGACCACAATGGAGGCGACAGATCCAAGATCTTCATGAAGGTTGCAGGCTGTTTAACCCTTTAAACAAAATCCAAATTCCTCTCCTACTTTATTGCCACTTCAATACTCCTTCAAGCTCCATCCCACACCTCCCTGACGAAGCAGGAGGTAGTGAGACCAAAATGTGCTCCACTTTAAACAACTGTTCTTTTATTTGTAGCTGTTCATGATGTAATAAAATTATCCTGGGAGGTGGGTGGGGTAGGGGGCCATACCTGAACCACCTCAAATTGGATGGTCTGGGTAGTTTACTCTCTACTGAGCCCTCAATTCTTCTTGACCAAACTCCAGCCATGATGTCTGTGGGAAGAGAAGCTGCTTTTCTAGTCACCTGAAATCCTTTCTCTAGATATACTGACTGAAACAACTTTATTTCTATTTGCTAATAACTGTCTGCTCTAATGCAATGGATCCCTGCTGCAATCAGTGTACCTGTTCAGTGAAGGTCTATGCTGGTCCAGCTTTCTCCAGCTGCCTTAGACCATGTCACCTTGACACCTTCTGCCATTCCTGTGTTGACCAATTGCCTGAAGAGGTAAGCAATTACCCAAGGTTTTATAGGCTATTTAGGTTTTGTAGGCTGCAATCTTAGCCCCTATAAAGACCTCTCATGGCCACAAAGTGTTAAAGAGACAAAGTAACTTTTAACTCAGGTCAACTGAGATCACTACATAGCAGTAGCTTTCTAAAGCTAGGGAATATATTACAGTCTGATAAGTGATTGTACATAAGCAATAGTCATTAACGCTTTGAATATTTCGGTGCCTAACCTGGAATTTTTCATTTGCAATAAGAAATTATTAAATTGACCTGCCTTACAAGAAATGTGCAAGTCTGCTACTAATGACTGCAAAGTCACCTTAAATAATGAATTACTCCATGAACAGCATGCTAATTAACAAAGGGGGTGGGAATATGCTGGAGTTGATACATTTAATGTTAAAGAAAAAACTGTTCTTAATTCTAGCAATGTGCATAGTTCATGATTTTCCTTAAGGACAAAGTGATTTTAGATGAACATACAAATTCAATCGAAATGATTTGTAATTAAGAAGAAAAATGCCTGTTGTTATCATTAGCATGTGACCACCACTGTAAAGAAAACTGAGTGCCTTCACATCTCCTTCTTTGAAACTAAATCAAGCTCTGATCCAAACTAATTTGAATCAACACAGAAATAAGTTGACAAAGATTCAGTAAGAGTATATTACCCCCCCACCCCTACTGCTGGCCATTTTGTAAGATCTAAATTTCAATGCCATTTAATGCCTCAAAAAGAAATTAAATGGAAATTGCATCATCATCATAATTAGTTAATTATAATTAATAACTAGGTACCCTCTGTATTTTATTTAAAAAATGAGTAATGTTTGCTTAGAGTAAAAAATGTTATCACAGGAGCCAATGGCATTTTCTTGTTTTTTAATATGTCTATTATCAGATGAAACATCAAATGAGTCTTTAGCGAGTGTTTCAGGTAATTCTGCCATGGCATAATGGAACTCAGCTTTCCCTCAGAACAGAAAGAAAGATCTTGATCATGGGCAAGAAATTAGTCAAACATATTGACTTTTTTCCCAGTACTTTCAGGGAGGTAGAGATGAAAAGAAAGTAAAGGTGATGCTACTTCCTGGGAACTCTTAAAACCCGGATGATTTTGCCTGCTTTCTCTCTTAGGGGTAACTGAGTACCCCTGCATTCTATCTTCAGTTGATTTTACATAAGATATTTGATTTGCAGAAAGACATCAGCCTTCACAAAGAACTTAGACCAAAAAGTTATATTCACTTCAATTTTCCAAATCAACGCAGGCCCTGTCAATCCCAAAGGGAATTCTCACTCAAAACTCAGAACCCCCTCGTTCCACAGGGTGTCCAGGAAATCATAATATAAACAGCAATTGCTCAGAGTTAATTCAAAAATAATGAAAGAGCCTACTTATGTAAAAATGCTGCTTTCTAAATGGTTTTTGAGAAACAGTATTGCCTCTGGCATATTCATTTAGGGAGCATACTGACTTGGCAGAAATTCAATCCACCTAACTGCTGAAATAAATAGGTTTCTACAAACTGAAGGAGTCAAACGGTTGAAGGGGAAAGATAAATAATATTACAGTTTTAACCAGAAAGCTATTTTCCTTAAAGAAGCCTTCATGTATTATTTCAATTGCCTTTTGCCACTGGAATTTGCAAAATAATACATCATTCTTTTAACTTCGTGGTTAGAATAATAGCAAATATGTCTTCTAGCACTTATAGGCAGCTTAAAGAATTAAATCCCATCTCATCCTATTATATCTAATAAAGCTTAATTTTAGCCATATTGTGACTCTCTTGGCAAAGTACTGTGCAATACAGTTTGGCAGGAGGATGTATGTACCATAAATGTAATATCTAAAAATAATTATCTAATTGCGGGAATTATGTGAAATTTGGCCACATGTCAAAAAATTTTCCAAATTTCATTCATTTCACATAGTGAATTAGAAAATACCTACCAACTAGTGATTTTCTTAATGCTACAGAGTAACAACATGATAAGTAAAGATGGAAAACAATATTCAGAATAAAAATGGACAAAATAAATGAAGTATGTATTCAGTTTTAGAAAGTAATTAGATCAATATCCAACAATTACAAAATTAGGGGAGAAATACAGTAGCCGTCAGACCTATATTCATATATTTCTTTATGATATATTCTCTCCTCTGTTCCTCTATTTTTAATTAATTTTATTGGAGTATATTTGATTTAGAATGTCGTGTTAGTTTCTGCTGTACAGCAAAGTGAATCAGTTAAATGCACACATATATATCTTCACTCTTTTATAGATTCTTTTCCAATATAGTCATTACAGAGTACTGAGTAGAGTTCCCTGTGCTATACAGTCGGTTTTTATTAGTTATCTATTTTATATATAGTAGTGTGTATATGTCAATCCCAATCTCCCAGCTTATTCTTCCCCCACCTCCTTTCCCCCTTGGTAACCATAAGTTTGCTTTCTACAGATGTGATTCTGTTTCTGTTTTGTAAATAAGTTCATTTGTACCATTTTTATAGATTCCACATATAAGTGATATCATATGATATTTGTCTTTCTCTAGCTTACTTCACTCAGTATGACAATCACTAGATCCAACCATGTCACTCCAAATGGCATTATTTTATCCTTTTTTATGGCTAATATTCCATTGTATATACATACCCCATCTTCTTTTGAAAATTTCTTTCTGATCGTTTCTCAGACTAGTAATAATTAATTAGGAAAATGAATAAGTGAACACTATGTCCCCTTCTAAAAAATTCTTAAAGAGAAATAAAATGAAAAAAATAGGTTTAAAAATATCAGTATTAAAGGCCAAACATCAGGAAAGGTAGGTGTTTTAGAGGAAAATGAGGAGCAAGGTGGGTGTTTTTGATGTGATTCTGAAACGTACTTAAAATTATTACTGGGGCTTCGCTGGTGGCGCAGTGGTTGAGAGTCCGCCTGCCGATGCAGGGGACACGGGTTTGAGCCCCGGTCTGGGAAGATCCCACATGCCGTGGAGCGGCTGGGCCCGTGAGCCATGGCCGCTGAGCCTGCACGTCCGGAGCCTGTGCTCCGCAATGGGAGAGGCCACAACAGTGAGAGGCCCGCGTACCGCAAAAAAAAAAAAAAAAATTACTAAAAGTTTGATGGAGAGGATGAAACTAAATTATAATGATTATTTTCATCTTAAAATTTAAGATTAAAGGGACTTCCCTGGTAGCACAGTGGTTAAGAATCCGCCTGCCAATGCAGGGGACATGGGTTTGAGCCCTGGTCAGGGAAGATCCCACATGCTGGGGAGCAACTAAGCCCATGCGCCACAACTACTGAGCCTGCGCTCTAGAGCCTGCAAGCCACAACTACTGAGCCCACGTGCCACAACTACTAAAGCCCACGCACCTAGAGCCCATGCTCCGCAACAAGAGAAGCCACAGCAAAGAGAAGCCTGTGCACCACAACAAAGAGTAGCCCCCACTCACTGCAACTAGAGAAAGCCCGCGCGCAGCAACGAAGACCCAATGCAGCCAAAAGGAAAATAAAAATAAATAAATACATTTATAAAAAATAAAATTTAAGATTAAAGTCATTCCTAAGTTATTACCATGAGTTCACAGTAAGCAGCCCACCCCTAGATTTTCTTAAAGAGCAAAGGATGACCAAAGAAGCAATTAAGGCAGCTTGGAACTTGGAGAAGGAGGGCTGTAAAGCTGACCCTCCACTGGGTACACATAGCATCACTAGCCCAATTCTTTTTCCTTATCAACCATATCCAACCCATCAACTGAGGAAAAACAGAGGTGACCGTAAAACATCCCTAAGTCCATTGGGCAAGAATTGGAAAGAAAAAGGATATTTTAAAAATACAAAAAAAAAAAATGTGGTTGAGATAGAAATGTGTCAGAGAGCAGGGACAGGGAAAGGGACATGGAACAGGAAGATCTGGTAAGAAAGGTCAGAAGGTGGCAAAAGAAAGCAGACCTAAGTCTCCCAGACTTCAGTACCGGTCACAGGATGCCCTGTTACTCCATCAGCAAGAAGGGCCTTCATCTGATTTAGAAGGTCTGATTTAGGTGGATGTAGAAGGTGGATGTTTCAACCCGGGAATAACTCAATGGAAATTTTAAATAATGGTAACGAGAAGGGGAAATCCATGTTCTCTGAGGTGACACAGTCCTCCAAGAACATCACAAACTCCAAAGCTTAAAGCCATTCCTAAGGGGCCACAAAAGGGGAAATATGTGGTGATTATTTAAGAGAGCCAAGAAAGAACTATTGCTCTCTAAAACAAATACGCGCACCATCCTGTTTTTAAAGGAAGGGAAAGAAAAGGGCTCACTGTACCTGACAGTCTTGTTAGCACACACTGCTTTAAATTTGCAAATTGTTTTAGACTGAACAAGTTAATCTGACTTCAAAGGAAGGTTCATGGGATTCACCAGGTTCCTAAGTAGTGAGGGGAATGAGACACCGCCTAAAACATTTTTAAATGCAGAATAGTTCATTCTTTTGTACGAGAAATTGCATTATACATTTTTAGAAGTAACAGAAAAATTACAAACCAAAACCCCTGCATTGCAAAACTGGTTGAAAGTTCTTTTCCTCCCAGGCCTATTCATACATTACAAGTCCTACTTTCTATAGCTTTTCACTATGTCAAGGCCAATATTATAAAGTAGTAGCTTCCCACTTGGATAAACCAGTGGGGTTTAAGGTAGATCCAACTCAGAAGAACTGGGTCAGGACTGGAAAGGGGGTAGCAGAGAGTGCAGTAAGGACTTATATCTTCGAAAATCTTTATGATTTGCAGGTCAGGGAGTCAATGTTCTGAATAATTTGAGTATGATTTTGAAAAGCCAGTTGGCCAAATATCAATACTATCATTAAAATCTATTAAACTGAAAGTCTACCACTACCTGTGTAAATTGGGCAAATTGTTTAGCAATTGATCTTCTGTAAAATAAAGAGACTATCCAATGTTTCTCACCTTTGTTGTGTTATCTCCTCCCCAAGGAGCATTTGTAAACATTTTTTCTCTTATTTTCCCTTTTTCCCCTATAACATTTTCATACCACAGATATACTGTGTGTAAGTAAGTTTTATATACATACACTTTATATGCAAAAAGTGTAAGATTTTTTTCACCCCAAGAACCTTTTTTTGTCCCCTTGGGGGCAATATCATCTCCTTTGGGAATGCATGGACTAGACCACATATTGACCTTAAGTTTGTAGACTAAGCAGTCTACAAGTATATTTCCGGTTCAATTAGCAAAATATTCTATGAGACAAGTACTACTAGTATGTCCAGTTTCCAGTGCGACAATTGAAATTTTAAAATTCTGCCCCAGCTTCTATAATTAGCAAAAGCAGAGGCAGGACCTGAACCCGGCCAGTGTGATTCTGGTTTTCCCTTTTCTTCACCATGTTAGACTCTTCCAGCTCAAGGCTCTGAAATTCTTGAATTCAGTGCACATTTTCATGGCTGTAGGTTGGAATCTATCTTTTTACTTTGACTACAGTGCTTCTCAGTACCTGTGTTTTGCTTGTTTTGAATCTACATGCTGAATTTTTTTTGCAGTAATCAGGAGATAATACATTAACTAATATGACATGTTATTCTCTGGCAGAATTCTGATGCATACAGAGAATACAGACATTTAAAACAGCTGAAATGCTGTAGAATTTTACAAATTTTGTCTTTTGTTTAGACAGTAGTCAAGTTATTAAAAAGCTGTCTTGAGAAGTTGCATACTCCAATTTTTTGTACATTTAAATATATCATCAGAGCAAAACAGGTTATAATATCAAAAAGACAGTGATTTATGTTTTAAAATATTACAGTTGCTTTCTATGAAGTCTTAATTTGAGAGAAAAAGCAACAAAAATAATGAGATAATTATTTAATTTAAAAACACAATTAGATGATTTTATATTAAAAGCAGTGTGGATGTACTCATAGCTTATTTAAATAAAAATAAACATTAATTCTGAAAGTATTCCTACGTATTTTTAAAAGGGAGGGTGAACTGAATTTTCCAAAGTAATATAGATGTCTTTATATCATAAAATGAGATACAGCTGCACGCAACAATTTTTTTTTTTTAATGTTTGTATATCTTTTTTTTTTGCGGTACGTGCGCCTCTCACTGTTGTGGCCTCTCCCGTTGCGGAGCACAGGCTCCGGACGCGCAGGCTCAGCGGCCATGGCTCACGGGCCCAGCCGCTCCGCGGCATGTGGGATCCTCCCGGACCGGGGCACGAACCTGTGTCCCCTGCATCGGCAGGCGGACTCTCAACCACTGCGCCACCAGGGAAGCCCCTATGGTAAAATGAGAATTTTAACTGCTCAAATATTTTATGAAAATCTCATTCAACCAAAAGCAGAACTTCTAGAAGAATCTATTGACGGTACATTCATAGTGGAAGTTGT